>NW_024423897.1:58047169-58071868 GCF_017311325.1 Ursus maritimus
TTTTTTTTTAAAGCTTCAAAATGCCAGTTCAAAATTCACCACTCTAGCATACTTGGAATGCAGATAAATTCTTGGTAGACACCTCTGGATTTTGCAGCACGGAGAGATCATTTTATCTAGAACCAGGGAGAAACATTAGCTTTATAAACTACATAAACACTTCTCATCATTCTGGTAAGTGTATATGATAAATATAGATATCTGCCCTGTGGAAATGAAGAACCATAACCCAGTGGGAGAGTGTGTCCGGGGCGGCTTCTCTGAAGAATGAAATGCAGGAGTTGAGTGAGTAGCAAGCCAAGTGTATCAGGACCAATACTGTGTGTGAATGTCGGGTGGCCGGGAAGAGTGACACTTCTTTTGGAGGAGCTGAAGGAGGCCCACGCAGCGAAAGTCTGTAGGGAAAGCCACGGGACCCACCACTGAGGACACGTGTGGAGAGCCGGCCACTAGGGTCTTGCAGGCCGCATGCTGATTCCTGTTTGGTATTTCGCAGGAGCAGTAAGTGGAACATTTGTGTGTTTTAAGCTGAGAGATAACATCTTCTCATTTGCATTTGAAAATGATTATTCTGGTTTTGTGTGGAGAGTTAAATTGGAGGGGAAGCAATAATAGTAAGTTATTAGCTGCTCTAAAAGACAAGACGAGAGTAATATGAGCTGGGTCCGTGTGTCTCTGCTGCGAGCGCCACGGAATTCGAGTCACACAAAGGGACAAAATCCGTGCAGCTGAGAAAATGTCTTGGACGTTGAGAATAAAATGAAAAGTGTGGGAGAGACCGAAAGCCAGGGGAGAAAAGCAGAAACATTTGCATCCAATTTAAATCTTTAGAAGTCTTGGTTAGAATACCTCCACTTCAGCAAACCAGGCTGTTTTAGGCAAATTTGCTGCCACGTGATGCAGACTGTAAATACACATCAGGTTCAAAAGCCAAAGTAATGAGATCTTGCTGAACCTAGATCAGAACCACCGAGAGAATTTAAACCTTGGTTTTCTATCTCATTTTCCTTCTGGGTGTTGCACTGGGGAAGGACATGGTTCCCACGGCATCTACTCAGCCAAGAGTCCTTCAGGAAGTGGTTCTCTCTCAGCCCCAGTTTGATAAGCTGCTTCTATGGGCCTATCTGCATTTTCAGAAATCCAGCCCTTTCACCCTCTGCCCCCACTGGTGCGGATCCCGGTAGACGAGATAGGTGGGGAATTTTCATCAGCGGTGACTTCTCAAGCACTGCTCTGAGTTCCGTGCCACTGAGAGGATGTAAACAGCTGTCCGTACATGTGGACAAGGTTTAGTCTCTTGGCCTACCGATATTCTGGATGAAATCATTCTAGGTTGTGGGGGTCTGTCCGGTGCATTTGTGGGTATTTAGACTTCTATCCCCTAGATGCAATCGTAGCCCTCTTCTTGTGACAATCAAAAATGTTTTCAATCGTTGCCCCCTGGAAATCAAAAATTGTCTCTGGTGAGAACCACTGGTTTAGGTTTTAAAATTGGGTTTTTATTAGGTTTATTTTTTCAGCCTTTGTTATGATTGTTGTTGAGAATGTTGGAAAAGGAGACTGTTTGTGTTATGTTTAGTTATTAAAAATATACTATTAGCTTTCTCTAATGCACAATTTTAGCTTTGGGACTTAAATGGAGAATAAATATTAAATGTTTGATACCATCATAGCAAAATTTTGATGTTCCAAGATAAGACCTTGGTTAAACACACTTGGCATGTGCGTATGATAAGTTTCAACATAGTCATTACAAATATCATAAGGAAAGGACTTGTTGACAGGAGAAAATACTCCTGATAAATTGCAAAAGGAGGACACAGCAGCTACCAAGTGATGCGTAGAGTATGGCATCAAAAATATGTGTGTATCTATGCTCTGATGAGAAAAAGACCCTCTAAAGGCCTGATATTCAAGGGACACCATTTGGGATTTCTTTCCAAGTCGGCAGGACTGTACGTAAACTTTGTTTCAAGCGAAAGCCTGCTTGGCGGCCAGCCACACATGCGTCGTATATCTGCTTTGTGAATGAGTAGCCCCCGGGAAAACCGTCCTGTCTCGAGATACCCATCAACGGCGATGCTCCCTGCATTCCTTGACGTTAAAACTCAAGATTCCTGCCCATATGTTAATCTATAATCTTTTGAGATTTTACAAGATGTAAAAAAGTATACAGCCCTGTAAAACCTTTCGTTTTCTGGAACACTTTCTTCCCTGTGAAGAGCATGTTTCCTCGGGCAGCTGCCTTCACTGTCTTTACTTCTTGTATTCCAAAAGTTTTGTTCATTTGGGTCCACAGCTTGTATACTTTCCATAGATATATACCATAATACTAAGAGAGATTATCTTTGAATGGTGGCATGACATAGGATTTTTGTCATTTATATTTCCTCCGGGCCTCTGTGTTTTCCAACTTTCTTGCATTAGCAGTGTATTACATGGGCAGGGAGAAAAAAAGCCAACCATAAATATTGTTCTTTAAAGTCATCGCATTTGTAGAACATTCTGCACCTGCTATTCGATACCTACTTCTGAAATCATATGACCGAAATCACCGTTATATTCCTACAAACCACATCTGACTTGCACACAGTTGAAAGGATTCTCACTGTGGCAAAGACATACATCAACCTACCACACCAATAACGCAAAAGGAAAGATTTAAAGTTAAGACAACTTTTGAACTCTTAGCTTTTATATCATGGGACTACCATCTTTGTATATAATTAAGGGGAAAAAAAACACAGCTACTAAATTGACTAGGAAAGAATCTGGCTCTTTTCCCCTGCCTATGAAAGCAATAGATAATTACAGAGAAAAACACATTAAAATACAGAGGGGAAGTGGATCCTTTTTAACAATATTATCTCCTGAAAATGGGACTTTGCAGTATATATTATTTTTCTGCTTTGATCGTGTTGCCTGAATGTTCTGGTTGTAAGAGGTTTTGTCTAAGAAGGTTCAATAACAATGACAAAATGGACTATTTGCTGCAAAGAAAACAGAGACACAATTATATCTCTAAAAATAATGCAAGCAGAGCTTATTTGAGATATTTGCAGGCAGCTCTCATTTTACAGCATTCAAGTTGTGTGAAAAATATATAGTATTGTTCGATACCTCTATGCTATTACAATATATTACTATCATGCCAATCCCGTGACCATGAAACTTATCATTAATAATATTTTGTTTTCTTCTTAGAATTTTGAAGTCTTTTTGAAACGATTTGAATTGTGCAAAAATTCTGAATATCCAAAGAAGTTTACTTCTGGTTCCTTCCAATACATTCCAGAATAGGTAAGTATTCTTGAAATTTTCTCAAAGTACCATTTAAAAACCCTAAAGGTTGGCATTTGAAAGGAATTAACTAATCTGCTTTGCTCGAATAAGGTGTTAGGAAAGTAAATAAGATAAGAGCCTATTTCATTTTTATATGAAAGGATTTCCATTTTTGTCTAGGTAGTAAGATATGGTGCCTGACCATTTCTCCCATCATGACTAAAAGAAAACACATACATTCCAATACCATATAACTACATTTTAAGTGTATTTATATGATCGGAATCCCAGGAAAAAAAGAATAGGAAGAGTGGGGCAGAAGTGATATTTGAAGAGACAAAGATAGGAATTATGCAAAACTTGGAAGACTTCAACAAAGTCCCATTTTCAGGAAATAATGCTGTTAAAATGTATCCTCTTCTCCTCTGTATTTTAATGTGTTTTCCCCTATAATTATCTGTTGCCTTCATAGGCAGGGAAAAATAGCCAGGTTTTTTCCTACTCAATTTAGTACTAAATTGATACTAAGACAGAAGAAGAGATAAAGTGGAATTTAAAACGTATTTTCTTAATGGGAAAGAGAAAAATCAGAAGAACAAAGAAGAGATGAGACAGTTATGAAACAAATATCGAGAGCACAAATGGAAGCCTAACCATATCAGGAACGAAGTATAATACAACTGGACTCACCAGTCCAACGAAGACACACGTTTTCGAGTGGATACAGAAGTGCGGCTCAAACTCTGTGGTGCTCACAGCAGATACACAGGATAAGAGCACAGGGTGAAAGTTGGAGGAAAGAAAAGAACATCCCATCAGATAGCTACGAGGTCATACTCCTATCAGACAAAGACTCCAAGTCAAGGAGTAGAAGAGAGGAACATTTTATAAGGAGAAAACAGTCAACTGAATGGGAAGATATAATAATCTTAAATAGGCATATACCTTACACAGAGATTCAGAGTATGGAAGCAAGCACTGTAGTAGAATGAAAGGCTAGGAGGGTACAGAGGTTGAAGAGTTTAGCCAACTATTTTCAGATATGTGTGTGTGATCAACTAAACAAAAATCAATAAACATATAGCATTTTTAAAAAGAACTGTATTAATTAGCATAAGCCTTGAAGCCAGGAGAATTCAAGTCCTGTAGCTTTATTCTTACTCCATATTAGTTATGGAGTCCTTTGCATTTCCATATGAATTTTATAATCAGCTTGACAATTGCTACAATAAACCTGTTGGAATTTTGATAGGGACTGTGATGAGTCTACAGAATAGTTTGGGAGAATAGACATCTTCATCATAGTGAGTCTTTGTTACATAAACGAGCCAAAAATGACCTCTGGGTATTGGCCCCTAGGTTGTTCATTTCTTCACTGCAGGCTGAGACCTGTTAGCTCAGAAACCCTCCGGCACCAAACTCAAATTTTCACACAGCCTATTATTTTTAAAATAGCCCAACAAGCCTCTAGGTTGTTTGTTTCTTCGCTGCAGGCTGAGACCTGTTAGCTCAAAAGCCCACTAGCACCAAACTCAAAATTTTACACAGTCTCTTATTTTAAAATAGCCCCAAATAGCAAACAAGACATTTAGAGCCTGTCTGCTTTGCATATTCAATAAAACCTCACCAACACCTGTTGGCCATTGATGGAGTTTTGTGATTGGCAGACCCCAAGCAAAGGGTACTCTTCTGAGCTGACTCAGAGAATCCCTACTGTGCTACTGGGTGGCATCACCTAGACAAGTTAAGCCTGGTGCCTCATCCTCCAGGCTGATGGACTACCCCATCTGGATGCTGGTCCTTGCAACACTAAGCCTGAGGATGGTCCCACGCAGCTCTGTCCAAGCATGGCACAATGAAGCTTGTTGTGTTACTGCCTGTTATGGTCACTTTCTTTTCCTTCGTCAGCTCCCTGAACTCCAGCAGGATCCACTCATGCCTGTGGTATATCTCTCCTCTTATTTATGTAGGATTTCTTTACCTTCTCTCAACACCTTGTAATTTTCACTGGACTAGTCTCAAACAACTTTATTTATTGGATTTATGCCTGGGCATTTTGTATTTGTGACACTGCTATAAATGGTATTTTACATTTAAAATTTTAATTTCTATTTTTTGTTGCTAGTATATAGAAATACTATTGATTTTTGTGTATTCATTTTTCTAGTCTGCTACCTTGCTGAACTCACATAGAAGTTCTAGTAACTTCATCTGTAGATCCCATAAAACTCTCCATGTTTTCTAAATGTTGGGTAGATTTCACTTGGGAAGCCATCAGGTTTAGAATTTTTGGGTGCGTGGGAGTTTTTAAGGACAAATTCAATTTCTTCAAAAGATACAGGGCTACTCAGAGTACTTATTTCTTCTCAAATAAACTTCTGCAGTTTATCTTCCAAGGAATTTGTTTAGTTTATCTCAGTTGATGAAGTTACAAGCTTAAGGTGTTCATTCATCTGTAGAATTTGTTCTGATGTCAGCTTCCTGGTTTCCAATATTGGTAATGTGTTTTTGTATTCTCTCTACCTCTCTCCTTTACTCTTCTCCTCCTCATCTGTCTGGCCAGAGGCTTATCAACTTTATTAACCTTTTCAAAGAACCACCTTTGGTTTCATTTGATTTTTTCTTTATTTTTTTCCTTTCATTGATTTCCCCTTCCATCGATATTATTCTGCTAGTTTACATTCAATTAATTCTTCTAATTTCTTAGGGTAGAAACTTGAGATTATTGATTTGAAACCTTATTTTTTTCTCTTCTAATGCTACTTTAGTGACATCCCACAAATTCTGGTATATTAAAATTTTCTTTTCTTTTAAGATTTTATTTATTTATTTATTTATTTATTTATTTGATAGAGAGAGAGGGAGAGGGAGAAAGAGAGAGTACAAGCAGGGGGGAGCTGTAAAGGGAGAGGGAGAAGCAGGGTCCCCACTGAGCAGGGAGCCAGCCAACCTGGGGCTCCATCCCAGACCCTGGGATCATGACCTGAGCCAAGGGCAAGCACTTAACCAACTAAGCCTCCCAGTCGGTTCAATTTTTCTTTTCATTCAGACTAAAATACTTTCTAATTTTCTCTTAGACTTCTTTGAACCATCTTGGAGTATGGTATTGAGATTTCAAGTATGTCGGAAAAGTTTCCATCTATCCTTATGTTATTAATTACTGATTTATTTTTATTGTGGTCAATGAACATATTTTTTTAAGATTTTCTTTTATTGAGAGAGAGAGCATGCTCTGTGCAAATGGGGGGAGGAGCAGGGGGAGAGAGAGAGTGAGAATCTCAAGCAGACTCCACACTGAGCATGGAGCCCCACGCAGGGCTTGATCCCACAACCCCCCCAGCCAAAATCAAGAGTCAGTCGCTGAGCCACCCAGACACCCCGAAGAACATATTTTATGTGACTCAGATCTTATAAAATTTATTGAGACATGTTTTATGGTCAAGATTATGACCTGTCTTTGTAAGTTCTTGTGTACAATTGAGAAGAATGTGTATTCTGTGGTTTTATTTTTCTATATAAATTAATTAGGTCTAGTTTGTTCATAGTCTCTCTTCAAAAATATCACAAAAAGAAATTTAAAATCTGTATATTCCTGTATCCACATTGCTTCTTTAATTAAAAAATGTTTAGAAATAAAATATGAATCAATTCCTAACTTATTTCATAATGCAAAATTTTGCTTCATAACAAAATCTGACCAGGACATTACACATAAAGAAAATTAAAGATCAATATCTTGGGAATAGATGCAAAAATTTTTAATAAAATATTAACAAATCAGATCTGTGGAAACATTGAAAGGATAACACTTCATGATTAAGCAGAGTTCATTCTATGAATAGCAGGTTGGTTTTGAATTTGAAATTTAATCAGTGTAATTCACCCCATGGACAGATAAGGGAGAAGATCTATAAATTAATCTCAATAGATATAGAAAAGGAAGTTGATAAAACTTAATACCCAATCATAATAAAACTGTCAGAAAAAAAAAGAATAAGAAATCTGATAAAAGGGGCATGTCCAATAAATCTAGAGCTAACATCACTGTTAATGATGAGATATTCAATAATTTTCTCCCTAAGTTGATGAATAGATAAGAATGTTCACTGTCATTGGGTTTCTTCAACCTTGTATATGTAACCTTTTTTTTTTTTTTTAAGAAATATTTATTTATTTGAGAGAGAGAGAGCATGAGCAGGAGAGGCAGAGGGAGAGGGAGAGAATCTCAAGCAGATTCCCTGCTGAGCATGGAACCTGAAGGGGGCTTGATCTCATGACCACGATATTACAACCTGAGCTAAAACCAAGAGTCAGAGGCTCAACTGACGGCACCACCCAGGAACCTCAACCTTGTATAGGTTATCTTAGCCAGTGCAATGAAACATGGAAAAAAGTTAATAAAATGTATAAATATTAGAAAGAAAGAAGTAAAACTCCTTTTATTTTCAGATGATATGACTATGCACATAGAAATAGAAATAATCTAAAAACAGCTAAAAACCAATATGAAAATTTAGTAAGGTTAGAGAATACAAGGTCTGTATTTACAAATAATGTGTATGTTGAGGTTTAGCAATAAATAATTGAAAAATATGAATATTTTAAGTGGCAAATAATATTCTCAACTGAATTAAAAAATTCAAATACTTAAAGACTAATGTTAACTAAAATCTGCTGGATCTTTTTATTGGAAACCACAGAATATCACTGGGACAAATAAAGGAGAGCTAAATAAATGATGGAATAAATCAAGAAATAAAAAGACAAAGTGTTTGGTTTCAATGCTCATTAGGGAAATGCCAACTAAAGTAACAGGGCTCATAGCCCCCACCACCAGAAGGCCATGATTACAAAGACAAATTTTGGCAAGAATCGTGAGCACTTGCGGTCTCACTAGTGCCCTTGGGAATGGGAAATACCCAAGCTTTTTGGAAAACCCTGTCTGGCAGTTCCCATTAAAAATGATATTAGCATTAACTGACCCAGAAATCCTATGCTTAAAGATATATATATAAGTGAATGTAAGTATGTTCTAAAAAGTATTTATTTGAATGTTCATAGCATCTCTATACCTATGAGTCAAAAAGGAAAAAAAATAACTGGAGATACTCTCCAACAGGTGAGGGGATAAAAATTAATACCCAATGGAATATTACATAACAAAAAAATTAGCTATTGGTAAATGAAGAATATGGAAAGCTCTCAAATATATTACTCGGGTGAAAAAGATCACATGTCTAAAATTGCATACTCTATGAGTACCCTTACATGAAGTAAAAACAAAGCAAACAAAATCAACACAAAACAAACACTCAGTGTGAACGGATGTTTACGGAGGCCAGAATAGCGGATACCTTCGGGAGTATAGCATTGAAAGAGTGCCAGAAATCCATTTCTTTCTTTCTTTTTTTTTTTTAAAGATTTTATTTTAGTTATTCGACAGAGATAGAGACAGCCAGCGAGAGAGGGAACACAAGCAGGGGGAGTGGGAGAGGAAGAAGCAGGCTCCTAGCGGAGGAGCCTGATGTGGGGCTCGATCCCACAACGCCGGGATCACGCCCTGAGCCGAAGGCAGACGCTTAACCGCTGTGCCACCCAGGCGCCCCCAGAAATCCGTTTCTTTATCCCCAAAGTTACAGTAGCCTGTGGATATCATACACGTCTCATGAAAACTGTACAAAATATTTCAATTTTAGGATATTTTTAAAAATCTGGTATTGTATAAAAACCACAAAAATTTGTTGAGCAAAACAGATCTTCAAGGTAAAATACCGTTTGCAGCAGTAGCCAATCCGACATTGTCAGTGCAATGAAGAGGCCAGGCAGGGTGCACAGAAGCCAAGCTCTCTTCCCTGAAAGTCTCAGAAACTCTTCAACCAGCGTGTCCGTGAGAAAGAAGACATGAGCCACAGGTAGGATTTGACGTTTTCTGGTGTTAACCACATTCAGAAATTCAAAAACATCAGTAAAATTAATATTAATAATATATTTTACTTAACCTGATACATCTAAAATATTATCATTTCCACATGTAATCCAAATTTAAAAAGTAATAGGATATTAATTGTTTTATTCACCCTAAGTCTCTGAAATCTGCCGTGGATTTTACATACAGCACATCTCAGTGTGAACCAGGCACATTTCAAGGGCTCTGTCACCTGATGTTGCCAGTGGGGATGGTGCGGTGTTAGCCAGGAGGGGGAAGGAGGTTCACAGCTTAGTTCTGTGCTAATTTATTATAGTTTTTTTCTGCTGGGGGTGGGGCCGTGGGAGGAGAGTGGGGGTAGCACAGAGCCCAAGGATCTTTGTATTTGTACGTGTGAATCAACAGTTTCTTCTTACTGATTTCAACACATCTTCCATGAGCTTTGAACCTGCATATATTTCTCGATTTTGTCCACACTTGTAAGAGGCTTTAAAGAAATCCAGGTAAGTGATGTCTGTGGCATCTGTCTTACACATCAGTAGGATGACTCTTTAAAGAAAACCTGAGATTTCTTTGTCATGGACTGTAAAAGTGTCATGCCAAGTTTGGGCAATGCTCTCGTATATAATTTTAATCAAACCTCCTAGATGTATTGTGGGAAATCTTGTTTCTGGTTTCCAGTCGGCAGGTGTCTGGGATTTATGTCCACTAAATGGTGGGACCACATTTCCTGGTGTCTAGCACTCCAGAACTCCACATTTCCTGTGGTTTCTGAAGAATGGGAGCTTCTGAGTCCACATCTGCATCTTTCACCAGTGAGGGGATGGGGGGGGGCACCTTTGTCCCATTTCCTCCCTCAGCAGGACTTCTTGCCTCTTAGTCTTACTTTCTCTGTTCTGTTGTGCTCTTTGGTGGACAGGATGGAGAAATAACAGCCACTCACTAAATAGTTTCACCTCTTTTCCTCTCATCTGCTAAAATTAAATCATCTGCCACAAACCATCTTTCCTTCCCATTTCCCTCTTACTTCAGCCCAAATAGAAAGAAACTAGGCTTCTTATTTTAATATGTTCCACAAAGCCTTTTATCATCTTGAGAATTAACCTTCCTGGATGATGGGTTATAATCCTTTATCCTGGCTCGTGGATCTAGATGGCTTCTTTAATCTTTGTTATTTATCCTGTGAAAGGGGGAGGTGAGCGGATGTCTCCTAAAGAAGTCAGGTCTGTTTCATGAGAAACAAAAATTCAGTACCTGAGTCTCTGCTCAACATGGCGGATTTAAAATGAACTAAAAATCAAAGAGCCCTTCATTTTTAGAGGCAGAATATCACGGGTTTCATAGACCTGCCTTTATTATTATTATTATTATTATTATTATTATTATTATTATTATTAAAAATACTATGTTTGGTAGGCCATACATTCTGTGATATAGTTCTAACTTATGCTAGAAGTCTTGAAAAAATTAAGCCCTCCTTTTTGTCATGAGGAACTCTTGACAGGCAAGGACAGGTCTATTGATGCAGAAGGAGATCAAATTCTAAGCAACAAAGCCTTTTAAGGAGACTATTTTAATAGCTGAAGTCAGAAAAAAATGACAAGAACACACTTCTCCTCCACAGTTAATAAGCCCAAAAATTCCATTCTGCCTAGAATTACTTCATAAGGTTGTTTGTTAAAGTCCATTTTGAAGATGTGGATTTCAGAGTTCTAATGTCTCTATTGCAGAAATACAGTATTTAATTTCTTAAAGCTTCTTATCCAAGTTGGTCGCCAATTGGGTAACAATAGTCCAATTGATGTCTTAAATTCTAAATGGTGGATAACGGGTCCACTTTTTTGGTCAAACGTTAAGGGTCTTAGACCATGGTGTTTTATTCTCTTTTATCCCTTAAAGTATCTATTCCAATGACTCTGGTGGGTTCCTTAGTTCCTAACAATGCGGACCAAGTAGTTCATTCAGTTCCTTTGGGACCTGCTCTCAGAGGGCTGGAGCCCCGGGGCAGAGAGGCGGGGGTGGGCACCTGACCTGCCCCACAAATGTGCCCAGCGCCTGCGCCTGCGCAGTTCCTCCGGCTCCACGGGAGCCTTGCTGCGACTGTGGCCTCCTTCCAGGGAGGAAACTACAGTGAAGACTTATTTGCAGGGTCTGCAGAACTGTCAAACAGGAATTAAGAAAATAGAAGCAACCGTCTAAATATTTTCTCGTGGTGGTGGACTCATCAAGTTAAAAGCAATCTTGGTGATTTTTTTCTTCTTGTTCTTTCTGGTAGAAATCATTTTTCATGGATCTGAAAATTTGATGGGGGCACAAGTCCGCCCTTTCTCGTGCGTCCTGCAGAATCAACGGCCCAGCTACGGGGAGAGATGGTTTCTCAGTCGCTCAGAAGCCACATCAGAGGCTGCTGAGCAAAACCATCACAACTCCAATTTCAGTTCTTCTCCCGACAACACTCCGCTCGCGCGGCTCCAGCATCCCATTGAGAGGAACACTGCAGCCCCCAGGGAGAGCAAGACCGTGGAGTCGACTGCCAGCCCATTGCCTTTCACCCCGACAACCAGGTGGTGAAAGGGGACAAATGACCTCGGTGTGCCAGTAGGTGAGGGCCTGACGCTTCCCCTCTTTTGGCTGGTTATTGGTTTTCTTAAATCTTGACAAATAAAAATGCCAAGTATCACAGGACTCAGGAATCCGATCAAACACATAGTCATCTAAATAGGCAGACTTTTCTCGGAGCGTGTGGCTTCTTCACTCCCTTTCATTCCTGCGTGTGAACCACTCTTTCCCATTCGAGGGCCGTCAAGAGACTCCGCTGATTTGGGAGACGCCATTTTTCTTGTGCTCTTTTGCAGAAATCAGCAAAGCACTGAAAAGATTTAACATTGGTCTGTGATCTTTTTTTTAATAAAAATACAAATTTTTGTAGGAAGCTGTCATTTATAATACCATGAGCTAATTTTTATATATGCTAAGTAAAAATTCAGAAAAATTCCTCAGACTTCTATTAAGGGAATTAGAAAATATTTTTGAAAATCCTTTTCGATTTGGATCTTCAAATGCAACTGGCTGCTGATTCTTCTCATTCTTGCCTCCTTTGAATAGTCTGTGAGTGAATGCCCAACAGTTGTAGTGTAAGATGGTTTCATTTCATTTAATTAACAGAGCCGGGTCTTTAGGGATTCTTCCCATTAAATCTGAGCAGTTCTGTAAGTGGAGAAGTAGTTTCCAGAGAGAAGGCCAACATAACCACCCACTGACACTTTTATAGAAATAATTCCACATTGAAGAGAGAGCCCCAGGGTAATGTTAGAGCAGTTTTCATCATAGCTTCTAATTATAAACCATAAGTCACTTCGACAATTTCTTGCGTCTTAGATGTAATGAAAGGAATAATTAACAGTGAGAATTCTCAGGCTGGTAGAGGTGCACAGCGAAGGAATCTGAACCTTGTACCTCAATAACGTAAAATACTTTGTAGAATATCCCTCTCTCTGGCTTATTATTAAAGAGCAGGTCTTGCTAAAAGCACCTGGGCTCTCACCCACCTGCTGCTGGGAGGTTCCCGGGGCTCGCGGACGTTGCGCTAGGAAAACCCGCTGTTAGTAACAGACTGTGACTGCTGGTTGAGGATTGTTACCCTGGTTATTGCAAACCACTCCACGGTTGTCCCCTGTGCTTATGGATGTGTGAAGCAAGGACTACCTATTAAATATTTGTGGTGGCTACTGATAATGTGCCTATGGATGATTTTAATTTTCTTCTTCATCCCTTTATTATTTTCCAGATTCTGTGTGATAAGTTTATATTCCTTTCATAAGCAGAAAACAGTTAAGTTTTGTATCAACCCCCCTGAGAGACACTCACCCTTCCTTACATCCTTCTACCTACAATTCCTGTAGATTTTCCCTCCTCTGGCGTTTTCAAACCTGTCTGGTCTCCAACCCCTTGGCCCTGGACTGTGGGCCCCACACCTGTCTCCTTGCTTCTGGGCCATTCCTTCTCTCCTGCCTTCCAGAGCAGTCTGTTAAAAGTGCATTATCTTACTGTTGCTGTAACACCTGGAAAACTTTTTCTCCGGGGACTTCATTTTGCTTATAAAATTTTAAAAAAATAATCAAGATCGGTAGGGGAAAAAAGGGATAAAGAAAGGGGGGTGATCAGAAGGGGGAATGAAGCATGAGAGACTATGGACTCTGAGAAACAAACTGAGGGCTACAGAGGGGAGGGGGGTGGGGGAATGGGATAGGCCGGTGATGGGTAGTAAGGAGGGCACGTATTGCATGGTGCACTGGGTGTTATACGCAACTAATGAATCATCGAACTTTACATCAGAAACCAGGGATGCACTGTATGGTGACTAACATAATATAATAAAAAAACATAAAAATAAAAAAAATCAAATAAACGGATACTTGTAAAATTAAAAAAAAAATAATCAAGCTGCTAACCCACCTTCTCTTTGATCTGGCCCTCGGTCACCTTGCCGGCCACACCTCTTCTGCCTTGCAGGAAACTGACAACCCTGTACCTCGAACACCTTATTGTTTCCGCAGGTCCATCTGTCCCAGGCTCCTGTCACCTCAATGGGCCCCCTTAACTCCCTTTTCCTGAGAAGCCTCTCATTTGCCTGGTTGCTCTTACCCAAACTTTAAAACTCTCAGCTCAGAAAATAGGTCCTCCAGGAAAGTTCCTTACTCTCCTGCATCCACACCCTCCCGGCTAAAATACTACTTCTCTGCATTTCCCCGGATTATTCATACTTGGCACTGCTGTTTTATTTCATGATAATGATCATTTTAAGTGACTGTTATCCCCTTAAGGTACATGGATTCCTTTAGGGCAGAAAATGTGTCTACTGCTGGCTTACCTTATCTGGGGTCTTGGTGTGTGTATGATTGAAAGTCAATAAATGTTTGTTGAATGAATGAACGAATCTTATTGAAGAATCTACCAGCAGTTTTACAGTTTTCCCTCTTTCAGTACTTTTTGGGGGTAAGTTAAAGGAACTTCTTCAAGTATTTTTAGAATCATAAACCAGAGAAGCAAGGCAGGGCTATTGAAGTTTGCACTGCCTGCTAAGTGCGTCCTGAGATGTAAGTCAATGTGATCAATGCTTTGTGTGTGTTTATGTGATAATATGATAGCACAGGGTGGGATTAAGACCCCATGCCACAGTGAAATATACCCACATACATTGAATACCGAAGCAGAGTACCACAGTGTAAAATTTGCAGCATCAAACTACAGTTGCATTGGTCCTGATAGGATGGGCAATGCTGCAGTAAAAAGAATCGGAAGTCTCCATAGCGTGGCACAATTTCACTCCTGCTATTGTTGGCACAGCCCATCGGACTATAATTCAGCCCTCCGGCGTGTCCCGCTCCTTTGGAATTATATCTTGACTTCCGGCCATGCAAATAGTGAGAGAGAAAGAAGATTGCTGGCATGGAGCTGTGGTCACCCTAAAACTGAATTCCATTAGTTCTACTTAGATTCTGGTGGCCAGAACCAATCCCATGCAGCTGTAGCCGAGCTACTGGGGAAACAGGATGCGCGCTCCACCTGTCAGCCTAACAGGAGGAACCGGGACCTCAGCTGATCTGCAGTGCGGAACAGGGAGTCCCATGTACCAGGGCGGCGTTACAGAGTACAGCCCTGGGGGGCTCCACAGTTCAACGCCCCGCTGGTCCCCGTGGCCAGGTGCCCGTACTGATATGGGAGAGGAAACTCATTATCTGTGATATCTAACACACAGCTCAATCCCATTCTTCCTTCAGTACACAAGGTCACCTATGCAGAGCCCTCCAGATACCTCTGCAAGCTAGTAACGCTAAGTCGTGTTAGGGTTTTTTTTTTATTCCCGGTATTTCAAATAACATCCTTTCTCCTCCACTCAGCCGTAATTGATTTTCTTCTTCTTTTGTGGGTATAAAGATATGACAATAAGTTAGCTTTTGTGTCTTGACCCAGGAGAACTATCTGTCATGAATAGTTGTAGCTTTTAAAAACAATTGTCAGAATAACTTAAATGCACCTTGAAATGGAACATCAGATTGAATTTGTCTGAATGCTTTCAAGTTTGATAATATAATCTGTTTCATGTTTGCATAAAGAGATCATATAAATAGGCTCGTGGTGCATTAAAAGCCTTAGTAGTCTGCAAGGTGACCTCACATGTGGCAGAAGACAGGACACAGTTGCCGAGACTGGTGAGATGAGACAGTGCGAGGGGAGCAGTGGGGGGCAAGGCTCCTCTGCTCATCCTCAGTCCCTGAGCAGACAGGTCTTTGCAGGTGCTTGTCTGTGGGCATGGCTCCAAGTGTGCACACTCCCCTGGGGCATTCAGGACCTTGTTTGATAATCTGCTCACATCTGTCACCTCGGGCAGACTGGAAACCCTGGGCAGGGCAGAGAGCAGCCGAAGGGCTGGTAGACACTTGTTAACAGGAAGCACTGGCTGTGGTCGCTGTGGCTTGGGCTAGTCCTCAAGTCAGGGGAAAGGGCTGCGGTTGGTGCCTGCCAGACATCTTCAAGCTCCTTCCATGAGGCCAGGGTGGGGCCTACTTTACACCCAGATCTGGAGGGGACTTGGAAGGGGTGGAATGGGGACTCGGGTTGATCAATCTAAGCGGCACCTTCCCTTAGCTAGTTGTGCCGAATGAGGGCAGCTCTAATCAGAGGAGAAGAGACCCCTTCTAGACTTTTGTGGAACTTTCTATAATATGCTCTATTTTTCTGCTGGGATTGCAAGATAAAACGACAACATAAAGTCAAATCTTGTAGCTCCTGGGAGCCCACATGTGGGCTGAGAACCTAGGGCCCAGGCACAGAGAAGAGGCTAGACTCTGCTGGGGCCTCACAATTTCGCTCCTTGACTTCATTGGTTTGTTTGGTTTGGTTTGGTTTTTTGTTCTCATCAGAGTAAACTGGGTTGCTATCCCTTGTAACCAAAAGAACAATGGACACTGACTGATTTAACTTATATAATCTTGCTTGGTGAGAATAAAAAAACAAATAAGAATCATAGTTGTGTAATCTGAAATATGTCAGAAAACATGCTATTTTTGAAACAGGGAATTATGACAAGAATTCCATTGTGCAATGACTGAACCACACCTGGTTTTATATAAAATAATAGGCTTCCTTATGTGTCACGATATTCCATGTATTTTACCATCTTTACATGTTACATTGAAATTGATAGTTAAAATACAACAAATTCCAAGATTAAGTTTTCATGTTTTTTCGGTAATTTGGGAGGTGAATAACTCTGGATTTTTTTCACTGAACCTCCATACAATATATTCCTCTCTTGAGTATATTTCTAAATGTATTATAAATGTAATCCAGTACAGATGCTAAATAGAAATTGTCTGAATAATATTCTAATGATACCATGTAATCTTTTGTAACCTCTCATAACATCTCCAGCTATATGTTGATGGTGAACAGATCCAGGGTCCTGCTCTGAGCACACCGCCCCTAGGAAGTCTGTGAGTGGATTTCCGATGGGTTTGTGACTCCGGGGGTAGTGTGTGTGTCTGTGTGTGTGTGTGTGTGCACACACACACACACAGGTACACACATGCACTTTTCAATGGAGACTGTTCATGGAGTTTCACCAGATTCTCAGAAGGAATCTAAATAAAGAAGAAACACCCTTGAAATGCACCAGAGGGTCTCCAGTCTCTCACTTTATTCTTTGGGCAGACATTTCTAAGCAATCTGCCAAAGAATAGTCCCCTTGGCATAACATTCTATTATGAAATCAGTATTTGGATGAAGTGAAATGCCTGATAAAATGAGATTAGTGTGACTTATATTCTGAGGTCCTGCTTCTTACTGCCGGTGATAACATTGTGTGCAATGGAGGGAGAGAGGGAGAAAGGCAGGGAGGAACACGGGGAGAGAAAGAGAGAGAGAGAGAGAGAGAAAATTCTGGATCCATCCTTGGAAAACAGGAAGCAGCTTTGGGGCAATGTGCAAGACACCTGCCCTCATGTCTCTTACAATATAAGGTGAGGTATTCCTTATCTTTATTTGCTACTGGTCTTGCCTGTGTTTCTGTTTGCAGAGTGGCCACTTTATCTGAGACGCTCCATAAGCCTCTGTGGCAGGATGCTTCGCCCACCCCTGTGTTCTGCAGCCTGTGGATTCCAGTTGCATAACACCCTGCATCTTCAACTCTGTCCTGGGCAGGGGTCCGTTGCTTCTAATTGTCCTGTTCTTAAATACCTTCCCTTCCACCCTGGAGAGACATCTTATGTCTCATTTCTTTTTCTTCTTGAAAGAAAACTCAACAACACCTGTCTCATGTCCTTAGCTCTCACTCATTCCAGAGATTTCCAATTGCTTACCTCGCTTGGAGATGACCTCTGAGCTCCTGACCCACATCTATGTGCTGAGCTGACCTCTCCACTTCCACGTCCCACGTGAACCTTAAAGTCGTCGGACGTTCTGGCTTGGCACCTGCCTCTGCTGCTCACTGGCTGTGTGATCTTACACAGATTGCTTATCCTCATTTTACCTTGGCTTTCTCTTTTGTAAAATGGAGATGGCAATGGGGTTGTAGGAAGAAAACACATCATGTACTCAGGACCATCCAGACTTGCAGGTCTTAACCAAGGGACCGGCTGTTTTCTGTATCATTGTTATTCTTTTCTCTCACCCCGAATCGCTCCTTTTCCAGACTTTTCCTCCTCAGCTAATGGTACCCCTAGCTTCTCAGGCTCACCCCCAGCTTCCACACTCTGAAACCACCCTTATCTTCTCATGTACTTTACTAAGATCTGCTGATTATCTCCAGAACGTACCTTCCATACCAAGATGCTTCTTCTTTATCCCCCTTTCCCGTCTTGCCAGGACTGCCATGAGTGTCATGGGTGCCCCCTTCCATTCTTGCCCAGCCCTGATCTATTGTAGTGAATGTTTAGAAATGCAAAAGGCCTCTCACCATTCCCAGCTTCAACGAATTCAGCAGCTTTATGTGACTCAATTGAGAGAGGCCATTGTTGTCTTCTGTGGCTTCTGGCTCGCTCTTACTCTCTGGGCAGTCGCTGTCACTTGTCTCATCCACCAAACCGTGTGACCCAGTAGGCGGAATGGAATGCTTCCTTTCTCCATCCTGTCTCCAGGCTTGATGTGGGTGCTCGAGAAACACATGTTGAAGTAAATATGGAAGACTTCTGCTATCAACTTAATTTTGTCCATCACCTCTCTTCAGAGATTGCATCTCAACATGGCTGAATCCAGTTACCCTTTCTTACTGTCCCTCTTCATGGCTTGGTTCTCCTTGCTCTAGGCCCTTGGATGACTTCATCTCAGTTACAGCCACCAACAAAGCTGTCTTTTTTATACTCCTTCCACCCAAGGTTGCCAGAACCTATTATTTTATCTTTCAGAACACAGTCAACGTTAGATAAGAATGCCACTTCCTCCATCAAGCTCTCCCTAACCTTCATCGATCATTTGTTGTCTCCACCTTCTGTGAATGCGCTGCCATTTTGTTCTTGTCTTTTGGTCCTTGGTGGCTTCTGCCTTTTTTGTACAGACATTTGTGTATGTCTGCTTGACTCCAGTGCCTGCTGGTTTCCCCCCATCCGGGCTTACTCTGCTTGACAGATAGGAATTTAGTACCCTCCATCAGTTGTACAACGGGTCTGGGGGTTGGCGAATCAAGAGTAATGACACCATGCTGGCCTTGAGGGGCTCACAATGCCAGCACACGGAAGTGGTCCATCCTACCTACGTGTCTCTCTTGACTCCATTGCAAAACTTGTGCTGGAGTGTGGGTCCAGTTCGAGGGTCAGTTTCTTTACTAAAAAGAGTCATCTTATATTTGAAGTGCTTAATTGATATGTGGTCATAAATTGTAATTAAGAAATCTGGAAGAGTGTGTGCAATGTCTGGATAATAAAGTTACTGGTTTATAATATATAATAACATCCTGTTTTCAAATTAGAAGGCATCAAAATATATCTGCATCTCCAGGGAAACAAAGCTCTATACATCTCTCAGTTTGAAATAATTTAGCTGTTAACCTGAAAACAAACACACACAATGTATCTTGAGCAACTGCTTTTTTTGTTGTTCATTTTAGTACGTTTCCTAAAGTAGCAGGAAGTTTAGGAGAGGTGGCTGTGATAATAGAAAGTTAATTCATTCTCAATTTAAATTTATTTAGACCTTAAAGATCATATCCTATCTGGTATTGGCCACAATGAGGGTTATTAATACATGCATCTGCTGCAATTTGCATTAGTGTGAATTATAAAAGAAAGCATTGGAATAATGTATATAAGAATATTTTTTTATACTGGGTAATAGGGAATTTACTCAACAAAAAATGTTTTCAGATTTCCTATCATGCTTTTTCCTCCTCTTGATTACTGGATTTTAACAAATCTTTTTTTCACTCTTTCCTGTTCCTCTGTAGTAAGTCTCCAATTGCTTCACGTGTCATAGATTCTCAGTAATGGAACTAGTAACATCCCTGCTGGGATGTAAGAAATCGTGACCATTAGGAATACAGTGTATAACACGAAAAAGTCAGTCTCTAGTATTTCTAATTAATCTTTAAGATCTAATTAATGTTTAAGATACAGTGTCTCATCTGAGTGGGTCACTTATTAAATGAAACCTCCATGAATGTCTAAATATTTGAATTAAAATGTCATTTCAACCATGTTCATTATTTTGAACACGGGAGAAGCGTTCGATCACTGGACACGCCTTCCTACGGACTCAAAGAGCATAAACACTTAGCTAAGGTCCCTGCTGTCAAAATGTGGAGGGGAATGACCTTTACTTTCCAATTAAGTGTGTGGTTTTGAAAAACGTACATACTAATAATTCAGATGAGGCATAAAGGGCGGGAGGAGCAGAATAATAACAGTGAGAAGACAAGTGAAGGAAATGCAAATTATACCTTCATTTATCCAGAACTGCTGATTAAAGTTGCAGATGGATAGATGATTGGGAAACGGACGGATAGATCAGTAAGAGGACAGGTAGATGTATGGCAATAGATATGTAAATAGATGGTAGGTTGGTAGGTAGATGCTGGAAGACAGCAGTAGATACACAGACACACAGATACAGGACTCATAGCTCAGAAGTGTCTACTTGTGTAGCCTGAGCCCGAGTACCTAGAACAAGTACTAAGCACTGTGGGCACTCAGGCTAGAGAACTGATGCTTTGAAATCTTGTTACAGTTCTGACTTAATAACTTTAGAGTTGATAGAAGTCTGACGACTGTTTCCAACAAGTTGCTGATTTCATTTCACTAAAAAGTAATTAATAAGATACACACTTAAATACATACAAGATCTTTATGTTTAAAACTGCAAATGCTGGTGAAAAACATCAAAGAAAGTTTAAAGAAATAGAGATTTGTGGATTGAGAGATTCCACAGAAGAATGATTTAAATTTGGGCTCCTGGGTGGCTCCGTCTGTTAAACGTCTGCCTTCCGCTCAGGTCATGATCCCGGAGTTCTGGGATTGAGTCCCACATCCGCCTCCCTGCTCAGTGGGGAGTCAGCTTCTCCCTCCGCCCTTCACCTTGGTTGTGCTCTCACTCACTCTCTCTCTCAAATAAATAAATCAAATCTTAAAGAAAAAAAAAAAGAATGATTTAAATTCTCCCAAAATTGATCTACAGGTTTAATGCACAACTCCCGGCAGGAAATACGTGTTGTAGGCAGATTGAGGATGAGTGTTCCCTGCATCTTTCCAGCTGCTGCATACCCCACCGCCATGGATGCTCCTACCCCAAGACCCTACCTGGGTCCTCTCTTCTCCAGCGCTTCCCCTCCTGGAATGGGTGTGTTTCGTTCCAGAGGCCCGATAAAGCTGGTCCCAAAGGCACCCAGACTTCGCAGGGATGGGCCCTCACCCCCATGAAACCCACCTCTGTTGAGTCCCACACTCACTGGACCTGGCCTGTTGGAGGCACGTGGGTCCCAGTCTGGAAGCACCTGCTGAGACCTGCCCGGGCCCTGACCTGTCAGCTGATGCCACCCAGATACAATGTCGGATTCTTTCTCTGATGTCCAAGGATGTCTCATCATCAGAGGACAGCAGCGTGGGTATGTGGAGGACAGGCTCTGACGGGTCCGAGGCACTCTGGCGACAGCACGTCCATATGTTGGTGCTTTTCCTGTGCGCAAGAATGGCACAGAGTGAGGAGGCTGTGGTGGGACAGTCCGCAGCCCCCTGGGAGGTGGGGCAACTAGTCCTGGCGACTTTGGGGCGGGCCCTTGCAGAGGGTGCCGAGAGACTGCTCCTGTTGCTAGTCAAACACGCAATGTTTCACCCCCTGCACCCAACATAGGAATGAGAAAACCAGACACAAGAGTCAGGCAGAGAATTGGCTATGGAAGAAAGAACACACATTCTTTTTTTTTTTTTTAAAGATTTTATTTATTTATTTGACAGAGAGAGACAGCCAGCAAGAGAGGGAACACAAGCAGGGGGAGTGAGAGAGGAAGAAGCAGGCTCCCAGCAGAGGAGCCTGATGTGGGACTCGATCCCAGAACCCTGGAATCACGCCCTGAGCCAAAGGCAGACGCTTAACGTCTGAGCCACCCAGGCGCCCCAGAACACAATATTCTTATGCGAACCATGGTTTAAGAAATACAGGCAGAAGATGGCGATGACTTCCAAATAATCCGACACTCTGGAAAGAAAGCAAGAAGCTTTGAGTTTGCAGGTCAATAATAAGGATCTGCATCTGGTAGTACTTCTTCATTTCTTCCTGTTTTAACCACGCCTTTCCTAATACAAGGTGAACATCTCATGCTGCCTTTTGCCCAGAAGAAAACAGAAGCCAAGGGTTACCCGCGGCTGCGTATGGTTCTACTGTGAGTCCCTGAGAAAGCGGGACTGGAGCCCACATCTTCTTTTTTTTTTTTTTTTTTTTTTTTTAAGATTTTTTTTTTATTTATTTATTTATTTGACAGAGATAGAGACAGCCAGCGAGAGAGGGAACACAAGCAGGGGGAGTGGGAGAGGAAGAAGCAGGCTCCCAGAGGAGGAGCCTGATGTGGGGCTCGATCCCGGAACGCCAGGATCACGCCCTGAGCTGAAGGCAGGCACTTAACCGCTGTGCCACCCAGGCGCCCCATGGAGCCCACATCTTCTAGCTGTTGGTGTGCGTTTTCAGGCTTTGTGCGGTAATGCCCGCGGGCTCTCTCAGTCCAGCCAGGCTCAGGCAGGATGGGGGGCAGTGCAGCTGGGACGTGGGAGGTGGGAAAGAAGAGGGAAGAGAGTGACCCCCCAGAAAACCCTGCTTCTGGCAGAGTTGCCTTGGAAACATGTTTGTACATATGTGGGGACGTGCAAGTCCTACTTTGGGGGTGTTGGGGGGGGCAAGGCAGCAGGGGCTGAGTGTGCGGCAGGTGGTAAACACAATTTCAGGTCAGCACTTCAAACTTCACACACGCCAGACAGACGCGGCAGGGGAGCAGCTTCTGAAGCTGTGGCATGTGGCAAATGGGTCCAGAAAATTCTTGGGTATCAGGAGTGCCTGCAGTGGATTGATGGGAAGACAGACAGAGGTGGAGAGTAGATCTGAGGACACGGCAGCCAGGAGAAAGCTCCCTGAATAGTCTCCCGTGGGGTGTCCTTAGTAACACCGAGTCTGGCCAGAAACATTTTAGATATTCTTTTTTTTTTTTTTTTAAGTTTTATCAAAGTAATGCATGTGTGTATTTCTTTTTTTTTTCTCCAAGTTTTAATTATTTATTTTTAGAGAGAGCTACAGAGAGGGCAAGTGGAGGGGAAGGGGCAGAGGAAGAGGGAGACAGAGGATCCTGAAGCAGACTCCCTCACGGAGCCGTGGGGGCTCCATCCCAGGACCCTGAGATCCCGACCTAAACTGAAACCAAGAGTTGGACAGCCACCGACTGAGCTACCCAGGTGCCCCTGTATTTCTGTGTTTTTTAAAAATTATATTTAAAATATTTTATTTATATATCAGACGAAAATAACTTTAAAATTTTTCTTCAGAGTGTTTTAAAGTGGTGAACTTCTAAACCTCACACTGAGAATCCATCAGATTTATCTTACTTTTCTGCTTGAGATTGAAAGTAGGTGGGGTTTTCTGTAAGTTATGGAAGGTCAATTTATTTTTGTTAAGGTTTTTATTTATTTGATACAGAGATTGAGCAAGAGAGCACAAGCAGGGGGAGCGACAGTGGGAGAGGGAGAAGCAGGCTCTCTGCTGAACAGGGAGCCCAGTGTGGGACTCGATCCCAGGACCCTGAGATCATGACCTGAGCCGAAGGCAGACGCTTAACTGACTGAGCCCCCCAGGTGCCCCTGCATTTCTGGTTTTTAAATGAGGTGGTTTCTGAGAAAGAACTGGGGACACGAAGGCCTTGAAGCACAGTGTGACAAAAGGCAAGGAGCAGCCAAGGCTGGTTCAGCAGCTGTCCTCGTGGCTGATGTCCGGGTGGTGGAGGGGAAGCCGGGTTACGGGCGGTGCAGAAACCAATGATGCCGGGAGGCCTGAGCCCTGAGAAGGAGGGATGGGACATTCTGCCCATCCGGATGGGGAATGGCTCATGCCCGCCTTGCCTCTGGGCAGCATCTCTTGGAGAAATGGAAGCTCCAGACCAGGGTCTCACCTGAGTGACGAGTCCAGATTTACTATACACATGAGGTGAAGGAAAGTCTAATTAGAGGGATTAATATAAAAATTGATCCTAGGCCAGTGATCCTGCTGAGCCATCTGGAAGAATCAAATGGAACGCCAAAACTACATGGAGGGAAGCTTTGTCCATTGAGGATTTGTGGACTTACAATCAAAACAAGTACCATTTCAAAATTTTAAAACACACATGGCAAACTCCTCTATGAAAATCCTGTAGAAAATAGAGTTAGTGGGAGCACTTTGCAGTGGGAGGGGGCTGAAATTATAAAATACCAAACTGAAAAATGTTTAAATAAATAGGCTTTAAATTATTAAGAAGGTCAAGGCAAGTTATAAAAACCATTAAAAGATTCAATTTTTTTAAAAAGGAAAAAAATTGTGCTAAGAAAAAAAAACATAGGGAGACAAAAGATTAGCTCTCTAGCTCACACGATATCGAACAACATCTAGAAGGAAAAAATTTATTTGTAACTATGAAACCAAAATTTTGAGAGTTCTGATTCCTACCTGGGTATGTAAAGAGCTGGAAAAAGCGCACTCATATTTTTACAATAACAAACTCCATATTGAGTTGCAGCCATCAGAGAGCAAAGGTCACAGAGCAACCAAAAATCCCAAACTTGCAGAGTGATCAGTGCCTACAGAAAGAGCCGAGACTTTAGTATTTGTTGATCTGGGTCAGAAGCAGCTGGACCCTGGTAAGTAGAATTTCACTAGAACTTTCTATAAATTGGTGAAGTCCAAGTGCAGGCAGCCCCTGGGGGAAGCAGATAATTGGGGTGGGAAGCTTTTTACCACACACCCCTACCAGATGGTGGGGGAGAGACTGGGGA
>NW_024423897.1:58071878-58222836 GCF_017311325.1 Ursus maritimus
TTTTTTTTTTTTTTTAAGTTTTATCAAAGTAATGCATGTGTGTATTTCTTTTTTTTTTCTCCAAGTTTTAATTATTTATTTTTAGAGAGAGCTACAGAGAGGGCAAGTGGAGGGGAAGGGGCAGAGGAAGAGGGAGACAGAGGATCCTGAAGCAGACTCCCTCACGGAGCCGTGGGGGCTCCATCCCAGGACCCTGAGATCCCGACCTAAACTGAAACCAAGAGTTGGACAGCCACCGACTGAGCTACCCAGGTGCCCCTGTATTTCTGTGTTTTTTAAAAATTATATTTAAAATATTTTATTTATATATTTGAGAGAGAGAGGGTCAGAGGGAGGAGCAGACTTCCTGCTGAACAGGGAGCCCAGTGTGGGACTCGATCCCAGGACCCTGAGATCATGACCTGAGCCGAAGGCAGACGCTTAACTGACTGAGCCCCCCAGGTGCCCCTGCATTTCTGGTTTTTAAATGAGGTGGTTTCTGAGAAAGAACTGGGGACACGAAGGCCTTGAAGCACAGTGTGACAAAAGGCAAGGAGCAGCCAAGGCTGGTTCAGCAGCTGTCCTCGTGGCTGATGTCCGGGTGGTGGAGGGGAAGCCGGGTTACGGGCGGTGCAGAAACCAATGATGCCGGGAGGCCTGAGCCCTGAGAAGGAGGGATGGGACATTCTGCCCATCCGGATGGGGAATGGCTCATGCCCGCCTTGCCTCTGGGCAGCATCTCTTGGAGAAATGGAAGCTCCAGACCAGGGTCTCACCTGAGTGACGAGTCCAGATTTACTATACACATGAGGTGAAGGAAAGTCTAATTAGAGGGATTAATATAAAAATTGATCCTAGGCCAGTGATCCTGCTGAGCCATCTGGAAGAATCAAATGGAACGCCAAAACTACATGGAGGGAAGCTTTGTCCATTGAGGATTTGTGGACTTACAATCAAAACAAGTACCATTTCAAAATTTTAAAACACACATGGCAAACTCCTCTATGAAAATCCTGTAGAAAATAGAGTTAGTGGGAGCACTTTGCAGTGGGAGGGGGCTGAAATTATAAAATACCAAACTGAAAAATGTTTAAATAAATAGGCTTTAAATTATTAAGAAGGTCAAGGCAAGTTATAAAAACCATTAAAAGATTCAATTTTTTTAAAAAGGAAAAAAATTGTGCTAAGAAAAAAAAACATAGGGAGACAAAAGATTAGCTCTCTAGCTCACACGATATCGAACAACATCTAGAAGGAAAAAATTTATTTGTAACTATGAAACCAAAATTTTGAGAGTTCTGATTCCTACCTGGGTATGTAAAGAGCTGGAAAAAGCGCACTCATATTTTTACAATAACAAACTCCATATTGAGTTGCAGCCATCAGAGAGCAAAGGTCACAGAGCAACCAAAAATCCCAAACTTGCAGAGTGATCAGTGCCTACAGAAAGAGCCGAGACTTTAGTATTTGTTGATCTGGGTCAGAAGCAGCTGGACCCTGGTAAGTAGAATTTCACTAGAACTTTCTATAAATTGGTGAAGTCCAAGTGCAGGCAGCCCCTGGGGGAAGCAGATAATTGGGGTGGGAAGCTTTTTACCACACACCCCTACCAGATGGTGGGGGAGAGACTGGGGAGTCCCGAGAAAGCCACTGTGGCAGGGGTACGAAACTCCTCCTAGATCCCGCTGCCCATTTTCCTCATGGAATCAAAGTCTTGATCCATGGCAGGTGGGGTAGGCAACAAAACTGTCTTGCAGCTGGAGGAAGGGACAGGAATACAGCCAGAGGAAGCACAGTCATGAAGTCTATGTCACTGAACCCCAAGAACACAAGTACCTCTAAGACTGAGGGTTAACCAGAACATCAGAGAATTCCTTCCACCCTCAATGGATCACAAGCATCAGTTCAAAGTACTCGTGAAACACGGCTGGGTGTCTGTCAGAGAAAAGGAAGCCTAAAAGCTGAATATGGGGCAGACATGAGGAGAAACATCTAGAAAACCAGCCCTCATACAAAACACAAGGTATTGATGTAAGAATTTGGAGCCTGCACTGTACTAAAGGTAATGATCATAACAACCTCAGACCCACTCACCTGCTAAGTAAATCGAGGGTCAATGAGCCACAGCCCTCAAGCCAGGTCCAGCTCCTGCGGGCTCGGTGATGGAAGTTTCTGGGGACGCAGCCACACCCATTTGTCTTCCTTATGGGTCGGAGGCTGCGTTCAAGTGTTGCAGAGAACTTATGGCTCGTGAGTTTTAAAATATTTGTTATTTGGACCTTTGCATAGAATGTTTCCTGATCTTTTGACTAGATTAACCCAAAACTCCGCAGGAAAGAATGAGCGAAAGGAAAGATGTGCCCATTTCCGAGCATAAAACCATTTCCTAGTTTCTGTTGTGGGACTCTTCCAGCAAAACCGACAAAGCATAAACAACAACAACAACGAGAGAGAGAGAAAAGAGCAGCAAGCTCCCAGGAAACTAAACAATAAACAAAGTTAAATTCAGATCTGACGCAGATGTGACTGCCCGGGAACTGAGACTAATGATGGCTAGCAAGCTGAAGTCTCTGCTGGAAAAGTAAAAACCCCTCACACTAGAAAAGAAGGAAGGTCTCAAATCTGTAATCTAAGCTTCCACCTTAAGAAACTGTGAAAAATGAAGAGAAAACGAAATACTTCACACCCGTTAGTGGTTTGGTTTCTCACAGGACGATTGGCGAGCAATTCCGAAACAAATCAAATTAAAGGAAGTTCTCTAAAAACAAAACTGTTGCTTTATATTAATTATACTTCCAGAAAAAGTATCAAGTTGATGAAAGACAAGGAAAGTTCGAGAACCTGTGAGGATCGAAGGAAAGTAAGGTGATGTCACCACTACATGTAATGTGTGTCCCTGCGTCCAGTCCGGGAAAGGAGAAGAGACGTGAATTTTACAAACTGGTGGAACCCAGAGAAAATCTGGTGAGTCACCCCTGTTGATAAATGTTGCTGTTCTTTCTTCATTTTCTCTTCTATTCGGTATTCTAATGTATGCACAGTTCATAAATTATCAGGTGTCACAGAGAAAAAAGCTTAAAAACTTCTAGAGTATCTTGAATTCTCTATATATCTATATATGTATATATAAATACGTGTGCATATAATCACAAGTACTACCATAGATACAAGTATATTCATATATATGTTCATATATAATATATATCGCTCAAATAATATGTATATTATAGAAACCTGTGTGGAAATGATATA
Organism: Ursus maritimus; assembly: GCF_017311325.1. Taxonomy (NCBI): domain Eukaryota; kingdom Metazoa; phylum Chordata; class Mammalia; order Carnivora; family Ursidae; genus Ursus; species Ursus maritimus. The sequence goes on from NW_024423897.1 coordinate 58,075,110, forward strand.
TCTCCACCCCTGGAGAGAACTACGTGTGGGAGGAAATGACAGGGGTATTAATGAATCTTTATTATTTTATTTCTTCTAAGAAAACTCACAGGGCTCTACCACTAACTTTCCAAACTTAAAGACTTATTAAATCTGAGTGCTCGGGTTTGTACGTGACCGTTACGTTTCATATTTGAAATATTTCACAATTTAAAAAGAAAGGGCAAAGATCACCTGCAATGGTGTGGTGGGTAGATTGGACAGAGTGACGGTGGATGGGGCGAGGCCATTCAGAATGTGATGTCAGTAACCGGTAACCTACTTCCATTTTCGTATGCTGTAACAGTATTGAGAACATACCAACTCTGGTTGTCAGAATTAGGTTAACTTTTTTTTAGTCTCTGTTTTGTACAAGTGAACATCAGCATATGCATGGGAAGGAAATTTCTGGTCCCAGCCAAATAAAGAGAACTCAAACCTGAGAGTTAAAAATGATTGTTCCTAATTAAATTACCCCACCTTTTAGATAACGGATAGGGCCAGTTACCTCACAGGAAGCCAACAATGGAGAGACTGTGTCTTCTGTCTCCTGGGGCTCATCCTTTGGCTACTCCACATCCGTGTGCATTTAGATGGCCAATCACAGCGGAGGAGACATGGCCAGTTGCCATCCTTCCCAGTGAGGCATTAGAGCGTCCTTAAGCCTAGAACACATACAAGTAAGCCAACAAAATGATATCCCGGTACATCTTTTGTCCTTTCCGTAAGAAGATTGCACTTAGACAAGAAAACCACTTGTCAATATTCTAATATGAGCCTATTCCTTTGATACCTGCATTTCCACTGAAATAGTTTAAACTGGTTTTTTTTGGTACCAGACTCCTACAGTCACGTTAAAAATTCCAGCATTATAACTCGAACTGAACTACCAGCTGAGCTCTATTTATATAAAAATTCTATAATTAGAGGAAACAATGACACCAGCCTTAGGAGCACATACAGCTGTAAAACAGAAGAAGCCAGGATGTGTTCATGGGAGTAAAGCTCATTCCTGTGGAGTATCACACTCAAGTGAGCTCTCCTATTGCCATCCTTGGTCCGACCACAAGCGTCAGCCACATGCCTGGTCTGGAGGCGCTGTGCTGTCCTAGGCGTCCTTGACACACCTGCTTTCACTTGGTGTCTGCTCCTGTCGAGGGGAATGAGCAAAGTGACTCCCTGGAATGGGTTATAGAACAGAGTATGTCACGAATGCTCTCCTTGTCCAGCCAAATGTGAACTGGGTTATATAGTCCTTACTTCTTCCATACGGCCATTATGGTGAGGGACGAGTTTAGTCACGAAATTCCAAGGACACCTTTCTGATACATCATGTCTCTGTTACTAATGGAGTGCTCACTGTGCACCCGAGATTCTGCCATGTGCTGAGTGTGCAAAGGCATGACACGCTCTGCCCGTGAGTTCTCAGCTCACGAGAGGTCACAGACGAGTTGGCCGGAGGATTTCAGGAGCAGAGAGAGAAGAAGGGCCATTGAAGCATGAGGGAGGGTTTCTACCTCCGTCAGCAGGGATGGGGAGGCCACCTGGGGCACACACAGCCTGGAATGGGTCTCTTGAGGTTGTGGAGGACACAAGAGGTGGCGAGGAAGGGGCACCAAGCACTTGAGGCTGAGGAATTGGCCACAGCACGGAAGAGAGGAGGCAGAATCTGTGCTCTCAGCTCTTCAGGACACAGAATGTCGGGTCTGGGCTGCAGAGGAAGCCTGCATGAGGGCCCACGGGTGGCGTGTCATTCTGCAGAACACACGGCTCACTGCTTTGGAGAGTGTTGGCTTCCAAGTTCAGTAGTGGGTATGGCCAGACATTCTTCTTTCATAATAATCTGTCTGGATCTTTTGGGGCTTGTGAGTCTTACATTATGAAGCCACACTCCTCTCCCTGTCATGCGCAAACTAGGAGGAACAGTGGGGAACATACTTGGCTGACGTGTGCACTCCAGGGCTGACACGCATTTGGGGGCTTTCAAAGACTCCATGACAATCCCATTTATAACAGAGGCAAGGGGCCTTGCTTCGGTCCTTTCTTGTGGACATTACAACTTGAAAGGCTTACTGCTGTACTAGCATCACATTCTCTTTTATTTGAAGATAGAATTTCTTGATTTGAAGATAGATGGGATTTTATTTGAAGAGAGAATAGTTAAGTCCCTAAATACAGAGGTTCTTTCCAAAGAGCTTTAGATAACTTCTAGCTTCTGAATAAAAGTGAACAAATTAAAAACAGTAAACTGGTCCACTTTGCAGATAGAGTCAAGAGCTGCTTAGTTAAAGAAAAGAGTAATACAATGCCCTAGCTTCTCTAATAAGACAATGAAATGTATGCGCAGATAAGCTTAGGAATGAAACAGGGCATAGGTGATATTAAATGTTTAAGCGAATTGTGTGGTCATTGCCAGTGACATCCCCAGCACGTATTCCACTCTCCTGCCATTGCCTGGGGCCGCCCACTCTCCAGAGCTTGCTCCTGATGGAACTAAATCAGTGAGCACAACCCATCCTCATGCAAGTAAAATAAATGGAAGGACGTTCAGAATATTTTTGGATGAGTTAGAGGAAGGCGAACACGAGGGTTGGCGCTAGTGCTGTGACTTGGGTCGAGTCTCCTTCCCAATAGCCTGCAATCACTCAGTGTTTATAGTCGAGTTTACTATAAAGACTATCCGTGGTGGGTCTATAATAAGTCTTTAAGTGAGGTTATGGGCTGTCCCATATTTGAACACAGGCACTCTGCGGCCAGAGCCGCAGCTTTATGCCATAGCTACGTTTCACGAAAGCCAGTTTCTGTACCATCAGAAATCATCAACGTGACTGAGAGGCATGAAAAAGGCTTTAGTGGACCCCAGTGGGTGTCTTATATAGTTTCTTCTCATTCAAGCTCAAACAGGTAGTTTTCTCAGAAGAGATGTTCACATGGAAATGAGTGTGTTTTCTAACTTTTGGGGGGAAGGAGGTGTGGAAGGTGTATTGCGGTGTCACTGGAACGTAACAGATGAAAGCATAAATGAGGGGATCGTGTGAAGAAATGATGTAAACATAACAGCATTTGATAGCAGAAATCAATGATCCCAGAATTATGAGAATGGCAAGTTTCCTAAAGGCTTTACTGAGTTATAATTTATATACAAAAAACTGCACATATTTAATATATACAATTTGATGAGTTTGGACAAATGCATACACCCGTGATATCACCTTCATGACCAAGGCAATAAACATGCCTCAAACTTTCCTTGTGTCCCTTTGTGGGCTGTGTGTGTGTGTGTGTGTCTGTGAGTATGTGTGTGTATGAATGTGTGTGTGTTAAGAACACTTAACATGAGATCTACCCTCTTAAAACTTTGTAAGTGCACAAAGGAAGCATTGTTAACTATGGACACTGTATTGTTCAGTAGATGTCTACAACTTTTAAGTAACTTAATGAACTTGACGTATGAGATGGGAGAGTGGCTCCATGTGTATTAAATGTCACCACTGTGGTTAATAGAATTGTGTTGATGCCTGGCACAAGTTTGGGGCTCATCTGGCCCTTAGAACAACCCATTAGGTAACCTTCCTATTGTTTCTGCCGAAGGAAAAAAAGTTAATAAATTTTACTGTTCTGAGTTACTAAGTTTGCGCTTATAAGCAACAGAAAACCAACACATTGGTGAACTGGACAATGGTTTCTTTACAGCACCTCATTTTAGTTTCTGCTCTTAAATAACTTTTTGAGATTTGGGTCTTTGTATGTCTCAATTAATCGGGGAGTCAATTTAAGAGAATTTAGCATTGCCAAAGTCATCTGCCTGCAAAGTTGGCAAGGGTTCTTCTCTCCTCAGTTATGTGGCCAGAGACCCCTTTCTCATGCTCATGCACCCATAACACAGATTTATTTCCCACGGACCCTCTATCCTGTGGATACCCCCCAAACGGAAATTCAGGTGACGGTCTCCTCATTCTGGCTGGCTAATGAGTGCAGTTGGAATTGATAAATTCTTTGGAGCCAATCAAATTCTAGATCTTAGGATAGAATGATCTACTCCATTTGATGGCAGACATACTGTCCATTTATGCCTTGTGCCTAACAGTGCCTAGACCAGAGTAAGACCCCACAGAGCCTTTTGAATGAATCAGTTGAATGAACTGTGGACAAACTATGCCTTCTGGACACTCAGCTTGCCTGATGCTTTCCTAATCTAACATTTATTTCCATATTTCCAAGGATTATATGTTCGCCTCAGATAATACGTGAGTCCTTTCCTGACACTTCCCCTTCTCTGCTAACATTATAAAAGCTCTTGCTTATCTTATTAAATTCAGTATACAGTGTTTTAATGACTAATTTATGAGCCCTGACTGAATCTAGGAGGGATTACTCTAGATCATCTTCATCTAGAAATCAAATATCAGAATTCCCATCCTAGAGCGGTGCTCCAGAAACATTTTAATATGGTATCAAGTCTCTCTTTTTATGGCATTGCATTGATCTGTGTTATGACTACACAAGAATCATCATTAAGTAAGCCAAATGCTTTCTGAAAATCTTTTATATTCAAGTGTATCTGTTAAAAATTGGCACTGCCAGGTGACAATTGAGGAAGCAAGAAACACGGTCAGCATCCCAAGCCTGGTGCTGAGGGAGCCTTTCGAAACAATGATACCATCTAGAAGGATTCTCTAAAAATCCAACTTACAGATCTGATATTGGTATGGAGGGAGGAGCTCACTCATGGAAGTTGAACAGTAATGTAGTTTCTGCAAGTCACTAGCTATAAATCCTTGTGAGTCACCACCGAAACTTCCAGCACTTCAGTTTTCCCAACTGTAAACAGAGAGGATGGGAGTCACTCTCTCTGGGATCCTTTGATTCTCGAGATTCCATGACTCTGATATTAAATATTTCTTATTAAGAGTTTAAAAATTTTATTTATCCTAAATACTAAACTTGCTTAGTTATTGAAACGGTGGCTTAGCAGCTGAATTTTTTCAAAATTTTATTTTTAAAAAGTACGTCTTGGAGTAAAAACCAGGAATGACAAACTTCAGATCTTTTATTCCTAGAACACAGCTTGAACCAATATATTGTTTGAAAGTGCTGGTAGCATCGAGCAGATCACAGGATTTGAATTGTCTCAAAACCTCCCTGCAGATTTGTAACCTGATAATCACATCCACACTCAGTGGAAGCCTGTGCAGCAAGCCAGCTGGACCGCACCGAAACACGGAAACACGTTCTGTACCATCAAAACAACAGTAGGCCACCGTACCTTCATAATAATGAAAATGTCAAACTGAGTATTTTGCGGAAAAAAATCGATAAGCCATTTAATAGGTGTTTATAAAAGACACATGCTTTGAAAGTGTTTTGGAAATTTTAAGGAAAATTAAAGTCTTATCCTTCAAAAAAAAAAGTCCAAATTTACAGTGTATTTGTGATTTGAATAGTGTCCCCCGCCCCCAATTCACCTTTACCTGGAAGCTCAGAATGTGATCTTACTTGGAAATGAGGTCTTGGAAGATGTAATTAATGCAGTTAAGATACCCTGCACTGCATTCGTTTGGGTCCCACATCTAAGGACTGGTGTCCTTCCAAAGAGAGGGGGAGCAATAGACCCACAGGGAAGAAGGTCAGTGAAGGCGGAGGCAGGGATGGAAGGTGGAGGCAGCCGCAAGCCAGGGAATGCCCTGGATTGGCCGCAACAGCAGAACAGGAGTGAGAGGGATTCTTCTCCGGAGTCTGCAGAGAGCGCGTGGCGCTGTCAATACCCTGATTTTGGATTTTTAGCTTCAAGACTGTGAGAGAATACACTTGTGTCGTTTCCAGCCACCACGGTTGTGGCGATGGGTTACGGCAGCCCTGGGAGCTAATCCCGGCGTTACACGGGGCTCGGGAGCAGAAACCGGCAAGGCGACCGCGTGCACTGAAGTCCCGCTCTGACTGTGCGCTGTGCGTGTTTTATCCCATCACCCGGGACACAGCTCTTGATCCATTTTAGCAGAATGAAGAACTGAGTTCCAGAGACGTTCAGAGATGTGCCCATGAGCTGGTGCGTGGGAGATGAGGTTTGAAATCCGACTGAGAAAAAGCTCGCATCGTTCCTACCACTGCCATGAAGGGGAGCGGAGGCCTCCGTCCGGCGTCTGAAGTGGAGGCTAGTGGAGGAGGGCACCTCGGCTTCAACCGTAAGAGGGGAAAATAAGAGCAGTCACTCAAGGGAGGACGTGGGAGACACGGCGGTGATGCCAGGGGCCTCACCAGAGCAGCCCTGCCGGCCTCACTGGGGGTCGGAGGCTTGCTGCCTCAGATCTAGGATGGCAGGGGGACAATGTGAGGGTTGCCTGGGTCCTGTTCTCTGTGAGGAAGTTCCAGAACATGAGCTCTGTGGGGTTGGTCAGGTGGGTGCGGAAAACAACCGACTGCTGACACGTTCACAGACGTGCGCTAGAACGTGCCTGCTTAGACCTTCCATGGGCTTCACGGCCTCGCCGCCCCGGTGACCTGGTGCAGCAGGGAGCACAAGGATGAATAGTTTCCTTTCAACTTTGTAGTGTGATACGGAGGGTAAGTCACACACACACACACACACACACACACACACACACACACGACGGCTCATCGACTGTCACCCTCCCTATCATGCAGAAAATTACAGGGGTGTCGCTTCACTCTCTCATTTCAAAGGGACCTGTTCTGTGAGTCGATCACATGTGTTCTGGGTTTACTGGAAATCAATGCCTGGGTGTCAAAGTCATTCTGTGCATGGTCCCGAGCTGCCCTTTTTAATGCATGGCTCGCTTTATAAAATGGATATTTACTCAAGAACTGGCCGGTGAAATGCATGTCTGAACGCTGAACAAATTTCCCATTTGATTACGTAATGAAATCGGAATACTAGAAAACTGGGATTAAACACCATTATTTCTCCCAATTGCAAATCTTGGGCCTATTATTGACAAGGAGGGAGGGATGTTATGGTTTGGGTGATGTGTCGTATGCGGTAGCAAACCTGCTAAGGTAAGCTGTTCCTCCAGCTCCTCAGAGAGCTGGTGGGCCCTTCGGCCCCCCTTGCTCCCGAGTCTTCTGCATCTGTGTTTCATTTCTTGTGCTTTGTGGATGCCGTGGATCAGGTTTCTGGAGCTCTGCAGTTCCTGGCACTGGGCAGGATTAATTAACCCTGCTCGCTCAACCTTACTGAAAGCATTAACTGAAGCTAGACAGGGACAATGGGAAAGCAGAGCGTCTGCGGACGGACCCAGGGCCAAGCCATGCTCTTATCATAACCATAACTTCCATTAAACATGTGAACCCTGTTCTTGATTTCCAGATGATCTCCCTATAAAACTGAGTAAGGCCTCAGTGCTGATTTTGGAAAGTGCCTGTATTCATAACTTCTAAAATCAATGAAAACCAGGTATGGGACCCCTGCGGGGAGAAACTTGCCTTGAATGTTCAAGAAGAAAGCATTAATAAAGCATCCTTAAAATGGTGATTATGTCCCCAGCTTTGTCGGCTGGTAGAAGCAATTCTGAAATTTCAGCCACTTCACTCACCACTTGTTCAATGTGCTCTTCCCCTCCCCCAAACCAAGTGGTGCATAATGGCCTTAATTATAGGACACTTAGGCTCCAGAAGGGGGGAGAGAGCAGAAGGAAGCTCCGCTTGGTTCCAGCTTACTGGTCAAAGCCAATTTTAAGTGATTTATTTTGTCTAAGGAATGGCAGTTCCATGCAGTGAGTGAAGATCAAATAACTTCGTGTTTGTCAGGAAAAGGACACTTAGTCCCAGAAATCGCATCTGGAACAGGAAGGCGAGCGGGCTCCTGCATGTGGTCGGAGGCCCGGGAGCACGCGCCCACGTAGGCCCGGCGCGACCGGGGCTTACAGGAGCATGGCCCTGGAATGAGTAACTCAGATCTAAACCTGGGTGGGGGGACGAGCCTGGCTTCGGGGGCTTTGTTTCCCATTCTCCTTTCCTCCCTCCTGCCTTTCAGGCGTTCAGTCCTATAAACCTTGCTGTTCGCCCACGAAGCATGCTTCCTCTGCGCTCTGATGAGCAGCACTGGATGGAATGGGGCTCTGAGCGCGTCCAGTGGGATCTCCCCAACCCGGGTGGAGAATCCGTGGCCCTGGTGAGTTTGTACCTGGGTCTGGGGAGGGGTGCACATGAGCCGTCCCCCCTCCCCGCCACCCCCAAGCCAGAGGTGCTGCCGAGGGATCAAGTCTGACCCCACTCACAGGCCGGCCCCTCACTGTCCATCAGCTGGCAGAGTGGGTGCAGGGCCTGGGATGGGGCCCCGCAGACCGACCCCCGGGGGAGAGCTGGTGGTGTGCGCATCCCGGAGCTGGGCGCGGAGGCCAGTGAGGGACTGTGGGGCCCGGACACACCCTTTCCACACTGCACTTGGAGCCTTGGAGACCAGAGCGGAAATACCCTGGGGGCGCTGAACCACCTGAAACTCCTGTTTCTTTTTTTTTTTAATCCACAGATTTTTTTTAATAATAATTTTTATTATGTTATGTTAGTCACCATACAGTACATCCCTAGTTTTTGATGTAGTGTTCCATGATTCATTACTTGCATATAACACCCAGTGCTCCATGCAATATGTGCCCTCCTTACTACCCATCACCAGCCTATCCCATTACCCCAACCCCCTCCCCTCTGAAGCCCTCAGTTTGTTTCCCAGAGTCCTGTTTCTCATCTACCTGGGACAGCGGATGATTCCTGAGGCTCCAGGCTACCGCGAAGACCAAATACTAAAAGAGGCTGCCTGGGGTTAGTCACTGCTGGACAAAGACAGGCATTTCCCCTGCATTTGGTGTCAGGCCTCTGTGCCTGCGGCCCCGCACTGGAAGGGAAGACTGAGCTACTGGTGAGATAAAAGGAGAGATTGGAATTCTCAGCTTGAATCCAGAAAGCGTATCTCAGTGAGAATTTCTGGTTAGAAAAGAACATGGAAGGACAGAGGTCCCCCTCCCCAGCGCCCACAGCTCCTTAGCTCACATGACATTTCCATTTATTTCTGTAAGTGGTTACTCAACCGAATAATCACCAAAACGCAAATGACCATAACCACACCTCGCCAAGGGGCACAGACACCTGTCCCTCTGTCCTATGTCTGTCTCCCAAACCGGAGCTTTGAGCTCCAGCGGGACAAGGGTGTGCAGGACTTGTACGATTACAGTGGTTGAATCCTAAATGCTTTTGTTGAATTAAAGCCGCGGGGCCAGGAATAGAGACATGAGCTTCTCCTGAGCAAGCTGCCTGATGATTGTACAAGACAGGGAGGTGCTATGTGCTTAGAACACAAACCCTGATCGCTGTCTGTGACAGCCTTCTGAGGTCAGCAAAGAACAAAAGTAGTGCAAAAATATGTTGTAAAATCTGCTTAATTGCATCCTGTGCTTTTATTTTATTTATTAAATTAAATTAATCTATTTATTTATTTATTGGGGGAGTGCTGAGGGAGAGAGAGAGAATCACCAGCAGACTCCACACCCAGTGGGGAATGGGGATTCGATCTCACTACCCTGAGATCACCGCCTAAGCCAAAATCAAGAGTCCCAGGCTTAACCCACTGAGCCACCCAGGCTCATAACCCATAGCCTGTGCTTTTAACAAATAAATGATAAGCACTGATTTTTTTTTTTTTGATTCGCCTCACACTCTTCCTCTCCATTAAATTCTCAGCCTCGGACTTTCAGTTCCTTGGCTGCTCCCAGCACCCCGTTAAGCCCTGCCCCATGGCCAGTCCATCCCCTGCACGTTCCCCTTGAGAGCCAGCCTTCAGATCACTGCCTGTCCTCTCTCTAAGGCCTTGGGTTCTCAGACAATGACCTCCCAGCTCAATTTCTCTTGGGCCAGAGTTGTCAAATCAAATACAGGATTCCCAGTTAAATTTGAATTTTAGAGAGACAATTTCAGATAATTTTTTAAAAGATAAACATGTCCATACAACATTTGAGGATCAATCATACTAAAATATTATTCATTTTATTTGGGAATTCAAATTAACTTGGATCCTGTATTTTTATTTCCTAAACCAGGCAACCCTACATTGGACCCCAATTCTAACAGTCTTTGATGGCACTGGGGTCTTCAAGCCTTTGGGCTGACTTTTTATGGGGCCCACATTTCTATGTCCTTCTTCCAGGACTTGGATCCCAGGGTACCTCCTTGTCATTTCTTCCAGATTTACCTGGCAGAGCCCCGACACTGGTTAAATCCAATTCTCCATATACTTTGTGCCTGCACCTGAAAAGCTTGATGTGGATTGAGAAAAATATGATGATGACTGCTCTTGCTTTTTAATTTATGACTATAAATTGTAACTATATCCTTAGTACTGCCCAGAAGTCATGCTGTATTTCCTTTGTGAATTGTTTTCACCCTCCCAGAGAAACTGGTTCAGACCTGTGCTTCTGAAACCTCGACACCAGCTTCTCTGCTTGCTCTCAGCTGATGGTCCTGTTCCTTACCTCACTGAGAAAACGGAAAAAAGGAGAGATCTCCATCCCCCATCACCATCAAGCCAAACTGCCTGCAATGAGCAGGTGCTCTTCTTTCTCTCCTGCTTCTCTGTGGGGCCACCCTCCACTTGCACGCTGGAGCCCATCCATCTCTGCCTTCCTGCTTGTCCTGTCCTTCCTATTATCTGCTTTTCTCCCTCTTTGTGAAGTGTTTCTATCTTTAACAGATCACTGTATCTGATTATGCTCAGAAGCCCAGAAAAAGAGCAATATGTGTAGCTAAATCAAACACACTTTCGGGTTTTAAATCATTTAATGCAAATTGATTCGTGTGTGTGTGTGTGTGTGTGTGTGTGTGTGTGTAGCTGCAGTAGGAGAAAGTACACGTCTCAGGCTTGACTACGGCACATCACCCCGTGTCCATCATGGCTCTTCGGTGGAGGACAGGGCATTCAGGAGGGTGGGCAAGAATAGAAAGAAGAAAACAAACCCAGCCGGTCTATGTTTTGAGAAAGGAAGCCCGGGCTCAATCTTTATGAGCCCAGAGTTGTAAAATTAAGCACAACCTTATATCTTCCTCTTAAGGATAGTAAATTTGGCAAAAATGTGCACATGTAGGAAGAGCTACAGATCACCAAAGGCGATTGGTAGTGCCTCAAAAGAAACGTAATTGTAAACTCCAGCTCTCATCCGGACAATAGAGAGTCTGTGCTATTTAAAATAACATATAGGAGCATCAGGACGAAGCTTCATAGGAAGGTTTGAAAGGGTGGTGCTTCTTGGCATTGTATACAAAGAACCAATTTTGAAATTTCTGGAATGATTATGTGACACTGAACCTCTCTACTGAATCTCAAGAGAGCAAACTTGCCTCTTGTGTTGATGCCAGGTTTTTAAATGAACTCGAATATTAAACAAAGAGCATCTTGTTTTGCCAAATTTATTACAAATGATTGCAGTGGCTATTAAAATTTGCATAATGTTTCCAAGTGTGGAAACTCACTTGTCACAGCTCACTAGCCACCGTGTGCAAAACAGCTATCCAAGTTATGTGGGTGGGGGCTACCTTCATTCAACTAGCCTAGATTCAAAGCCCATCGATTTAGTGTTTTGATAGTAGTAAGAATTACTACCACTTGTATTCCATATAAGACTGAACAGCAAGATTAATAATATTATTAACCCTAGCGGGATATGGAAACTGGCCAACGGTTTATGCTAAGCAAGCAGGAAATGGCAAATACAATTTTCTGTGTGACAAGCAAATCTGGGTTGGATTGTAGTCTAAGACATGACAGATTTTGATTCTTCAAAGCCTTGGGCTGTCCTGCCAGGCATCTGATCATCTTACATCAGACTTTAAAATGGGTCAGAGAACAGACACTCAGCTAATGATGGAATGCTACAAGAAGTTTTGTTTGTCTTCCACAAAAATTGAGAACAGTTAAATTCCGAAATTCTGTATACAGAGAATGATCCAGGATTTGGGGTGGGACACACATGTTCTGTGTAAGGCAGGTCAACTGGGTCTTTGGATTGTGATGTTGGAAGCTGAGTAAAACTCTGGAGCTATTTTGGCCGACCGCATAGCTCCTTAGATTTGGAGCTGGAAGGAAGTGTTCATCTTTGTGCTGTGAGATTTCCCAAGGAGCTTCCCTTGCCCTTGGCTTGTGCTCTCTGATCAGCTGCCTTGGTCTTATCAGGAAAATAAGTGATGTTGCATGGGGAAGGAAAGCAGCTCTCAGAAGCTTCACTCATTACTGGCTGTGTGACCTTGGGCAAGTCACTTCCGTGAGCCTCCATTTCCTCGAGCCTCCACTTTCTCGAGCCTCCACTTCCTCATCTTAAAATGGGAATACTTACAGTGCCCGCCATGCACCATTTTCATGAGGATTAAATAAAAGCATGCTTGGAAAGCACTTGGCACAGAGCCTGAACCATAGCACATTTTCAACAAGTGTTTGCCTTCCCCTTACTATTTACCATTGTCGTTACATTATTGCTGTAGTTGTCTCTTCAATGCAGCAAACACTAACTGAAAGCCAGTTCTCTATCACTGAGCAGGTTAGCTTTTGTTTTGCTAGCACATGTGACACCGGTCTACCTAACTTCTTCCCCGAGTTCTAGCCATTATTCCCTAGAGTCCCCCAAGCCCTCGGGATAGGCAGGCTATCCTAACCTCACCGCCACCATCTCTGAACATTTCCTTCACCTCTGTCCTTACCAACTCTCATCTCTGGAGATTCCAAATCCAAAAGGCAATCATCAGTGCTCAAAAATTATGAATTGCTTAAACCTGAGAGCAGTGGAACATTAAAAGAGAGCTCTTACTCAGTAACCAGCCATTGAAGTGAAACAGCGTTCTAGGCATGTAATAAGAAATGGGAAAAGAAAGGTCTTAAAACCCTGAACGCATGTTTGGATTGATAACAGCTGTGAGGAATTGTCATGTTTCTTGTCGGGCACGTACAGTTGTCCTAATGTATTTAAAAGGAAAAGGCTGGTGACTGTCCTCCCCGCCCCCCGCCCCTACCCCTGCCCTGATAGAGCTCAGGCTCTATCTGAAATGTGTCTCTACTGATCCAAGCTACAATGGTCCCTGGTATGGTATTTGTCCCTCTTGATGTTTTGCATGGCTTCCAGAAAGAGCCCACGAGAGAACCCTCTCCATACATGCGAGCACGGGCGCTGGGGATATGGGAGCTGCCCATCTCACGCTCGGTTCCATCCTTGTGTTTCATTGTTGGAAGAGCTATGTGAAAAACATCAGACAAATACCAACTGAGGAACAGTCTACAAAATACCTGACCAGGGCAGTCAAGGTGATCCAACTAGGGGAGGTCTGAGAAACGGTCATGACCGAGAGGAGCCTAAGCAGACATCCTGACTCCAGGTAATGCGGGGTCCTGGATGGGGTCCCAAACCGAAAAGGGACATCACGTGAAAACTAAGGAAACTTGAATAAAGTATGGACTTCAGTTAATAAAAACAGCTCAGTATCGGCTCATTGCGACAAGTGCACAGTGCCGGGGGAAGATGCTAGTACTAGAGGAAATGAGGTGTAGGGTGTAGGGGAACTCTCACAGCCCTCGTAATTCTCCTGTAGATGCAAAGCTCTTCTGAGGACCAAAGCTAGGTGACTAAATGAAAACAAGTGTATTAGCTAGTGGAATTACAGAAAAACATGTTCGCAAACATTTATGATCTCAAGCATAACCACTGCAGCTTTAATGTGAGGGATTCGCGTGAGTTACAACGGCGTCTGTGGTCTGGGGTACTTACTGGAAAGACTGAGTCTGTTTTCATGGTTGTATGTCTCTCTGAATCTCCTTGTGTTTGGTTGTTAAAGTGTAGTTTAACTACTAATAAGAACTATTTCACCATAATAACAAGTACTTCACAGGTTGTCTGTGAGGATTTAATTCATTCGCGAACCTCCCGCAATGGCTGACACATAGTTAAGTAGTTAGTATGAACTCCTTTCTTATTCCCTTTAACTTTCTTTTCAATACAGAATTAGTCACGCTCTCTCTTTTCTTTAGATTTGAAGTACTTGATCAACTGTTCAAGTAATTTTGGCCGTGCCAAGTGTGGGTGCCCCATAAGAAAGAAATTCTCTAATGTTCAATTTTTATTTTATTATGTTATTATTATTTTTAAAGATTTTATTTATTTATTCGACAGAGATTGAGACAGCCAGCGAGAGAGGGAACACAAGCAGGGGCAGTGGGAGAGGAAGAAGCAGGCTCATAGCAGAGGAGCCTGATGTGGGGCTCGATCCCATAACGCCGGGATCACGCCCTGAGCCGAAGGCAGACGCTTAACCGCTGTGCCACCCAGGTGCCCCTAATGTTCAATTTTTTATCATCTGTGACTTGTCTGCACACAAAGCTAGAAGCTTTAAAAACAAAACAAAATAAAAATGTAAAGGAACATGGTTTCCATGTTGCCTTTGTTCCGTGTTTTGGAAAAAGTATCAGGTAGAACTTGAAGGCACTGTATGCTTAAGAAAAGAAGGTACTCTCTAGAAATGAGTTAGTCTACCTGCATGGACCTTTTTTTTTTTTTCTGCAGTAGAAAAATATAAGTGGAGAATGGAGAGAAAGAAGCCTATTCTTATAATCCATTGGCTCTCTCTTAAGGAACATGGGTGATTTGAATGGAGGGGTACACATTCACTCAAGCAACTAACTTTTTTTTTAAATAAATATAATGGATTTATTTATTTTTTTAATTTGTTTTTTGATTATGATATGTTAGTCACCATACAGTACATCATTAGTTTTTGATGTAATGTTCCATGATTCATTGTTTGCATATAACACCCAGTGCTCCATGCAATGTGTGCCCTCCTTAATACCCATCACCGGGCTAGCCCATCTCCCACCCCTTCCCCTCTGAAGCCCTCAGTTTGTGTCCCGGAGTCCATAAGCAACTCACTTTTAAGAACTCACTCTATGTGACTTTTGATACTAATGCGGGAGATGGAGGGAAGGGTAGTCTCAGCTATGATATTGCTCACAGTCTGCTTGAATAGATTCCATGGATTAATACTTGACACCTAGCCAGGGTCAGAGGTCAAGAGAATGTCCCCGAGTATGCCATTCTGCTGAGTTCTGAAGGCGTCCACATAAAAATGAGCATAGGAAGGTGGCTGCGGGATTAAGCTAAAAGTCCATCCCCAGATGGCCACAGCTGCGCACTTCCACAGAGACAGAAGTGTAGGCTGTGAACGGAAGGCTGGTCCATGAGGCCGAAGAGCGAGGCAGTGGCCAGGTCCTGTGCTCAGACTTGCTCAGCTCAGGCGTCAAGAGGTAAGTGATCCGTGTAGGCTTCCATCATAGACAGAACTCTGGGACTGCCGGCTGGGGTGTAAACTAACGTGGCTCCGATGGGAAGCAGCGTTCAGGCAAGAAGTGCTGAGAAGTTAAATAAGGGAGTGGCCGAAAGAACGAAAAGCAAGCCCGGCGAGTTGGCGGGGTGAGTTGCTGACCAAGCGAATGTGGAACCTACGGTCCTGACTAACTCCCAGGGTTCTGGCTCAGGTCACGGAGACTGTTGTAGGGGACTCAACAACATGAGGAACAGAGGAGGAGGAGCCAGTGTGGAGGGGAGGATGGAGAGGGTGGGAGGAGCCAGTGTGGAGGGGAGGGTGGAGAGGGTGGGGAGGATGACGTTGATCTCTTCAAATAGGAAAATGCTGAGCTTGAGAAACCTACAGGCTGCCTAAGATACAACTGAACATAGCAAGAAGAAAGCAGTAATTCTCAAAAAGAAAAAGGTAGTGATGGCAAACCACCCCACTGCAATTGGAGGAAAAATATCATGACAAGTGCTTATCTCTTATGGAATTTTACCTTAAATGAAATGAAATTAATTTTAATCCAATCGTGACCTTAAGAATGATCACAAGATAGATAGAGAAAGCGTTGTTTATGGACAGGGTGAGAACCAGAAGCATACGGGATCGCTAGGGTCGAAGGGTACTTGCGGTCATGGGTAGGATTTAGTTTGCTCACAGAAAGCACGTCGGGTAAATGGAAAAATCATTACTCTGTAGCTTGGGCCTGACACGTTGCCATCCCTCTGAAAATGCATAAGACTGGTCTCCTGCATTTCTGTCAAACCCAAGAGTGAAGCTCTGATGCAGAAATCAGATTGAGAAGGACAAGAAGATGCGCAAAGTGTTCTGCCGATGCTCTCTGCTGTGCAATACGGTTGAGTGACTGGGTTTCTTAGAGACCCACGGGCATCGATTACAAGCCCGAGCGACATGTTATACAGTTTATTTTCAGGAAACACAAAACTAACAATATATCAATAAAATAAAATGCTGTGTTAACCCAACTCTTGGATAACTTCATAGATATATTTTGGAAAGACGTGTTTATTTCTCCATCACTAATACGCATGGCAGTTCATTTGTATCCATTAGGATTCATTTTGACTGTGAGTGATAAAAACCCAGAATAGCAGTGGCTTATTCAAGATGGGCTGATTTATTTCTAGGGTAAAAAAACTCACAGGGAAGCACTGGGGGCTGGTACCAGCACCGTGGTTGTCAGGATCCCAGACCCCATCTGAACATTTGCCCCCCTGTCCTCCACACGTGGCTCTCCTTCATGGCCTCTGTACCCCAGCCAACTCACACGCATCCCCGTCGGCAGGAAGGAGGCAGGCGGACCCACCTGAACTTGGACAGGACACTCCCCTTCGACCCACGGTTCAGAACCCAGCTTCCAGGGAAAGGGAGAAATGCAGTTTTTCTTCTAAATAGTCAGGCACCCAGATGAAAATTAACGGTGTTATGATCAGGGAGGAATGGAGAGAATGAGTATGAGGGGCGATGATAGATCGCCCACAGATGCCCCTTAAAATTAGGCTGGTCAGATTTGAACAAGTATTGATTTATATATATATATGTGTGTGTGTGTGTATATATATATTTATATATTTATGCCAACCAAATCTTATATACTCTGCCCCTACTTTATACCAGGCACTCTTAAAAGTGATATAAGAAAACAGCAGTGAACAAAACAGAAAAAAAAATTGCTGTCCTCACAGAGCTTAAATTATAACAAGAGATAACTGTTTTTACCCTCGGGATCAGGTGAACAGTTTTTTTTGTTTTTTGTTTTGTTTTAAGATTTTATTTATTTATTTGAGAGAAAGAGAGAGAGAGCATGAGGACGGTGAAGGGCAGAGCGAGAGGAAGAAGCAGATTCCCTGCTGACCCTGATATTGAGACCCGAGCCGAAGGCAGACGCTTAACCGACTGAGCCACCCAGGCGCCCCAGTCAGGTCAACATTCAACCAGAACCGGGACATGGGTGAAGGAGCTACGTCCTTTTGTGATTGAACTAAGGAGTGGAAGCCCGTGTCTTGGCTCAGCCATCCCAGGGCCAATCAGAATACCTTGCCCTCTGACGCAGGCAGCTTCACACGCAGAATAATAATAGTGTTCAGAATTTGTATAAAGATGACCCTCTCTAATCTCAGCACTGAGGACCTTCAAATTCTGTAACTATTAAACTTCGAGCAACAAAACGAAGAGCTGGCAAAATGAAGAATCCCCCTTGTGTCGCTGTCTACCATGATACTCGAGATGGATTGTACCAGTGGTTTGTGTCTTGGTTTTCTGTGTCATGAAGCTATACAGATGGGGACGGCACCTTTGGGCTTTCTGTGTAACGTGGGGTCATCCTTCGATGCTGCTTATGGGCCCCGATGCGTTGGGCATGATGTAATGCTATCCCAGCCTGGAAAGAAAAGGGAGGGGTCAAACCTCAGATACGATATCGAGAGCCCCCACGAATGATCTGTTGGTCAAGCTAAGAATTCATGACAGGCAATGCGGTATAACAGAAACTTTTGTTTGTCACTTCGGCTGTATGTTTGTGAGTCAGTTATGCACATTGTTTGAACCACAATTTTGCCCTGTCTACAATAAAACAAAAAACATAATATTACTTATCTCCAAATGCTGTTTTTTTCCCCAAATGTTGTTTAAAAGTGAGTAAAATTACATACATACACACACTTTCTAATCTGTAAAACATTAATAAAAATGTCATAGTGCATTAATATTATTGTTGAAATGTGAATTCCTTGGGCAAGATTATTAGGCAGACTAAGATATTTTATAATTAGTATGCATTTTGATTTAGGCTATCTTTTAGGAAAGAAATCATCCAAAAAATTTTTTATTTGTAGTCGGTGTTTAGATAAGCTTAGCTGACCTTTTCCCCAATCTTGACAGTTAGCTGGTGAAACGAGATATGCCCCACGAAGAGAATACACGGTGTACCTTACTGCCATGATAAGACAAACAGCAAGCCCAATCCCACAGAGCAAGCCGTGGAGGCAATTAAACTTTGCGGAAGGTGTCAGTCCCGTGTCCGACCAAGCAGACATAACGATCTCTGTAATAAGAGGTATTTTGATTTGCCATGAATCCTTTTATTTTTACCAGTGAAAGAGCTGAATTTGTTTTTGCTGGATACATTTCGTCTTTCTCCAGAGCGCAGTTTATTTTTTAATTGGGTTTTCCCAAATCATCAGGTTGGGCTGGCCTTCAGCTGTTTTGCAGTGTTCTGGTAGCTCTGAGGGCTAAGGTGGGAAAGGTTTGTTCGAGACACGTGTTGTATTTTTAGGGCACCGTGGCTCTTGCTACCCGCTGAAGGGCGGAATGAGCAAAGGGGAGGAAAGGTTGCTGGATGGGCCACAGACAGAAGATCCAGGGGAGAATGACCAGGAGAAAAAGACAGTCTCTACCAACACAGAGGTGTTCTCGTCTAGAGAGACAGCGATTCTGGTTTGCTTTTGTCACAAGGCACAGTGCTGGCCTTTGTTGGTAGCTTCTTTGACGTTTTCTTTAAAAGGGTGAGACCATTCTCTCATAAGACACAGAGGAAAGTTCTGTTCATCTAATCATGTGATACTGATTTCTTCCCTAAAAAAAATGAAAGATTGGGTTGGGCAAGATGACTTTAGAAAATGTGTCCCTGGTGATGGTGCCACCAAGAGATCAGAGACCCAGAAACCTCTGGAATAACCCCCGGAAGATGGAAGGTCGTATGCCATGGAGACCGAATCTAGAAATATCTGCTCTGCAAAGGTACTGCGTGTATGCTTTACTGACTGTCCTTCATTTAAGATTCCAGGACCCCAAGAAAGGTGTCCCCCGGGGTGGGGTGGGGGCACAGAATATAGACAATGGGAGACAGGAATTGGGCAGTGGGACATCCTGCAGATGCCGCACAAGAGAGCTCTGGAAGGGTGTTTCCTCCAAACCCAGGGCTGGGATCCCTCTAAGGGTGTTCTGCTTCCACAGGACCCAGCCACTCAACTCAGGGGAGCAGCGCCCCCCGCCCCCAGTACGTAATAGGATTTCCACATTGGGTGGACCTGATGCTTCCTTTGTTAGATTACAATGTGCTGAAGTCTAAGAGCTC
The DNA here is from genome assembly GCF_017311325.1 of Ursus maritimus. Taxonomy (NCBI): domain Eukaryota; kingdom Metazoa; phylum Chordata; class Mammalia; order Carnivora; family Ursidae; genus Ursus; species Ursus maritimus. The sequence goes on from NW_024423897.1 coordinate 58,094,554, forward strand.
CTAGAGCAGGACGCCTTGTTATCAAGGAAGGAAATGGTGCCCACAGATAAATTAATTTAAAAGGAATTATCCTACTGTTGGAAGTGCTGGAAGAAGGCAGTGGGAGGTGGGCGGGTAGGAGATTAGAGGGACTTGAGCATTAAATACAGCTCCTTCTACTTAATACTTTTTAAATGTCTTTAATGCTGATTACAAAGGGAAATACAAAATTGCCCTGGGCTTTCTTTTTAAGATGTAGTCCTTAGTATACAAAATCTCTGAGGCGGTTCTTAGCACTCCCGTAACAGGTCCTCGAAGCGCTTCTACGCCCATCATCCACTGTGTTTGCTGACCTTTGTTTTTTACACCGAATGCTATCGATGATACTGTGATCCCAGAGTCCCTACTCCCTGCATGCAGGAATAGATTCTGATAGAGGTCTGCCCACCCAAGAGTTATCCTTGTTTTTGACTCATCGCACCCCATGAGCTAAGTCATTTTCTCTGAATTTGTGAATTAATAAGATAAAAAGAGCATGTATTCAAGTAGTTTCAAAAAAGGCACCCACCATGATTTTCCTTTCTTTAGAGAGAGTGGGGGAAGGGCAGAGGGAGAGAATCTTTTTTTTTTTTTAAAGATTATATTTATTTTTTTTACAGAGAGAGACAGCCAGCAAGAGAGGGAACACAAGCAGGGGGAGTGGGAGAGGAAGAAGCAGGCTCCTAGCGGAGAAGCATGATGTGGGGCTCGATCCCAGAACGCCAGGATCACGCCCTGAGCCAAAGGCAGACGCTTAACGACTGCGCCACCCAGGCGCCCCGAGAGAATCTTATGCAGGCTCCACGCCCTGCATGGAGCCTGACTTGGGCCTTGATCTCATGACCCTGAGATCATGTTCTGAGCCGAAATCAAGAGTCTGATGCTTAACCAGCTGAGCCACCTGGGTGCCCCTGCACTCACCGTGATTTTTATGAAATTCAAGGAGCATGTCTAATTGTGGAGGACCATAGTAGAGGGTGGGTGGATTGACACAGCAGTGGAGTTGCGGCCTCATGGGGCATGCGGGGTTTTTAAGATTTTCTCAGTATGACTTTTCATTGTTTCAGCAGGTGAAAGGTGCCCAGGAGCACATTAAGGGATGCTACCTCTCCAGTTATTGGGGTGTCAAAGACTATGGAGACTCAGTGACTCAGGAGAGAAGGTAGGAGCCTGGGGAATCTTGATTCAGATGCCTCAGAGGCAAGGCATATTTTTCCTTCCCTTGTCCCAAGCTTGCTGTCTTAATGACCTTGTGACCATATTGGCCCAAAGTATTGATTTTCCCATCCCCTGTTTTTATCATCCATCCTTTGGAAAATAGCTCCCGCAGGCACCTGTTACAGGAACAGCCCATGTGACTCATAATCATGGGGCTGTTTCCGGTCTGTGCAGCAGAATGAGAGTGGTAGCTTCTCTCTGCCTTTTTAGAGGCTAACTTGTCACTCATGTCCGAGCAAACTTCAGGTTAGTATGACATGCAAACAAAAGGAAATGATTTTTTTTTTGTATTAGTTTTAGAGTCTTAAGACTGATTCTCATTATTTTCTCGTTGTTCTTCCCCTTTGGCAGTTACTTATAACCAACAGGAGAAATTCAGGCAGACAGAAGACTTGGCTTGTTGATGCAGACGTGGGTCCTCTTCAGGCACAGATCTGGGTCGTGACGGTTCTGTGGAGGCATGCAATCACACTGAACTCTGTCTTCTAGTGATCTGCTTCTCTATAGCTAAAGAAATAAAAGAAAGCAGTGGTCACTTTATTTCCCATTTGCCATTGGGTCCACATGGTCACAATACAACAACAACAAAATGGGTAACCAGATAACTATCTTTTCTGATCTGCTAATAGGGTAATGTAATTACCTAAATTACGTAATGCCATAGGAAAGATAAAAATTCAGGCTGAATTTCAGGAAATGTTTCCTGATTATAGGAACTATTTGATTAATAGAAAGGCTCTCAGGAGGATGGATAGAACTTCTACCACTCAGAACATTTCAAAATTAGATCACAGCCAGAGAAATGGAAGCTGGACTTTTGTTTCTATCTGCATATCTCTTAGATTTTCCCTATGCAGACCACCCTGAAGGGGAGCGAGAACATTTTGTTTTAACTCTGGACAACTCTGTATAGTAAGCAAGTTCCAATATGAATCGCGTTTTCCAATTTCTGAGCAAAATTCATCTTTGCAACACAACTTGGAAGGAATGGTTTTAGTCAATTTGGGAAAATACGAAACAGACAAATATCTCTGTAGCTTCAGGTTTCCCCCGTATATATGCGAAGTCTGTTCTTTGTGGCTCTGAAGTTGACCTGTGAGGCAAGATTCCTTCTTGTCAGCTCCTGGAAGCGTACAGGTAAACCCTCAAAAAACCCACTGAACACATCTGATGCGAGGCCCTTATGCTGTCTGCATGGTTCTTTATATACAAAGGCCCGTTGAGTCATGGCCCCCTCCTCTTTGAGGTGGGTGGGATGGCCTGTTTGTTTCACTCTCGTTTGATCATATGCCAGTCAGTGAATATATTTTTAGGCTTAAAGAGTTACTCAACACAGACATGAAAAATAAAAAGTCAAAGCCCCTTCCCCACTCTTCCCCAACAAGCCCCATTAGTTGGTATCAGTTCAGAATTTATTGTTTTACTAATTTAGGCACATGCATACACATGTGGCATTTTTTTTTAATTCCAGCGTAGTTAATAGACAGTGTTATATTATTTCAGGCTACAGTATAGTGATTCAACAATTCTATACATTAATCAGTGCTCATCATGACAGGTGCACGCCTGAATCCCCATCACCCGTTTCCCTCATCCCCTCACCCGCCTCCCCTCTGGTGACCATCAGCGTGTTCTCTAGAGTTTAGAGTCTCCTTTTTGGTCTGTCTCTTTTTTTCTTTGTTTCACACACAACATGTTTTTGACTTAAATAGAATCATCCTATCTTTGTCGTCCTGTAGTTTGTTGTGTTTAATTAATAGTGTATCTGGGAGGTCTTTTTCAGGGTAAAACATATGGATTTATGTCATTCTTTTAAAAAAAACTATATAGTATTCATGGTAACAGCATTATTTATATAATCATTCTTAAATTAATAAATGTTATTTCTAATTTTTCACTTCTGTGAAATGTTACAATAAACATTCACACTTGCATATCTTGTGCACAAATATGAACATTTCATAGCATTACAGGCACTTCCTAATATGGCAGACGTTGTTCTTCACACTTGGCAAATTTTACTTCATGTAACCCTCACAGCTTTAAGAGGCAGATACTCTCATTCCCATTTATAGGCGATGAAGTTGAAGCAGAGAGTATTTGTTGCTCTTGAGATTGGGTTTTTTTTCCCCACTAAATATTCTAATTAGTGATTACTGGTTTATTAAAAAACTATTGATTTTTATATATCAATCTTTTAAGTAATCTTTGCATTGAATTTACACATAGGATTTAACAGTTTCAATTGATTGCATTGACTTTTTTTTTTTTTAAAGATTTTATTTATTTATTTTACAGAGATAGAGACAGCCAGCGAGAGAGGGAACACAAGCAGGGGGAGTGGGAGAGGAAGAAGCAGGCTCATGGCAGAGGAACCCGACGTGGGGCTCGATCCCATAACGCCAGGATCATGCCCTGAGCCGAAGGCAGATGCTTAACCGCTGTGCCACCCAGGCGCCCCAGCATTGACTTTTTTTAAAAAAGATTTCTCCATTACTTTTGAGAGAGAGAGAGAGCATATGTGAGCGTGAGCGGGGGGTGGGGGGCAAGGGGCAGAGGGAAAGGGAGAGTGAGAATCTCAAGCAGACTCCCTAATGACCACAGAGAGAGACGTGGGGCTTGATTGCATGACCCCGAGATCATGACCTGAGCCAAAATCAAGAGTTGGGCCCTCAAGACACTGAGCCATTCAAACACCCAGATTGCATTGACTTTTTCAAACAGTTTTATTGAGGGATAAATTTCAGACCATAAAATTCACCGGCTTTAAATATACAGTTGATCACTTTTAGTGAATTTACCAAGGTGGACAACTAATAGCACAAACCAGTTTTGGAAAATTCCCATCACTCTAACTAGACCTCTCATGCCTGTCGGTAGTTAACCTCTGTTCCTGCCTCCTTTGGTAATCAACAAAGCACTTTATGTCTTTGTAGGTTTGCCTTTTCTGGACATTTCATTCAAAACTAATCATATAATATGTGGTCTTTTGTGTCTGGCTTCTTTTATTTGATGTCACGGTTTTCAGGTTCATCCATATCATAACATGTATAAGTATTTTGCTTCCTTTTATTACTGAATATCATTCCATTGCATGGATACATTCTATCTATCCATTCACCAGTTAATGGACTTTTGGGTTTTTCTACATTTTGCTTATTATAAATGATGTTGCTGTAAACATTGGTACGGACGTCTTTGTATGAACATATGGTTTCATTACTTTTGGGTAGGTAACTAGGAATGAAAGTACTAGGTCATATGGTGAACTTATATTCAACTTCTTAAGATACAACGAGACTATTTTCCAAAGGGCTATACTGTTTTACATTTCCATTAACAATGTATTTCCATTAACAACGACTATAGCTGATAACACTGTATTGTATAATTGAGATTTGCTGAAAGAGAGAAGTAAAATATTCTCACCAGAAGGAGAAGGAGGAGGAGGACAAGAAGAAAGAGGAGGGGAAGGAAGGAGAGGAGGAAGAGGGGGTGGGGGAGGGGAGGGGGGAAGGGAGGAGAAGGCGTGATTTTTCTGTCCTCCTAGCCTGTAAATGGCAGAGTTAAGAATCACACTGAGATCTTCCTGACTCCAAACCCCAAACTCTTAAAGATTTTATTTATTCATTTGAAAGAGAGAGAGACAGCCAGCGAGAGAGGGAACATAAGCGGGGGGAGTGGGAGAGGAACAAGCAGGCTCCACCAGATCAGGGAGCCTGATGCGGGGCTCGATCCCAGGACCCTAGGATCAGGCCCTGAGCTGAAGGCAGACGCTTAATGACTGAGCCACCCAGGCGCCCCCAAACCCCAAACTCTTAACTATATTAATTAATATCAGTAACTTCAAGATAATTATCAGTGATTCTCTTGGTGACAAAATCAGTGTTTCTAATGATCTATTTTTTTTTAAATATTAAGTTCTATATGGATAAAGTTGTTACTTTTTTTTTTTTTGGTTGTTGTTAGTGGAAGGAAGACAAGACATCAGAAGGAAAGAGAGAATGAGGAAAGACATTGATGGAACAAACTCATACAATGACAGCAGGTCAGACACCTCCTCTCCCAGTTCTTGTTGATCCTTCTGCCTGAATCATCAAAGACCCATTTCCCCTTCAGTAAGTCATATTCTCCCCTCAAGACTTAACCCACGAATATCAACCAAGAAGATGGCAGAATAACTGACTACACACCCATTGTTGATATGAGAAGGGTTTGCTCTCTCAGGGGGGGTTTAGATCATCTAAAATCCAGTGATACATCCTCTGTTCCCTCCCTCGAACATCCCTCCTGACACAGCTCATCTACCCAACTGCCCAGTGCTTCCCCCAACCCAGTAACATGTCCTGGCCACAGGGACACCAGAGAATGCTCCTGACACCTCTCTGGGTGCTGTGATCATAGCATATGATACTATGCATATCTTAGGGGTCTACACACAATTGATCTCTTAGGTAACCAGAACATACGTATCCCTTTACTCTAGCAGTGGTGTGCAGGGCTAACAGAATGAACAAGTAGGAGTGTGAGTCTGTCCCTGCACAGGACCCTCCTCTGTTGCTCAGGCTCGCCGGCTTATGTGCACTCTCGAAGAGAAAACAGACCACTTCTCCTTTCACTCAATAGACCCACTTTGTCCCAACATGGCCATCACACTCCCATTTTCTCCCCCTTTAGAAGTGACAGAGCGGTTTGTAGATCAATTTAGAAATGGATGGACGTGAACTCAAATTGAACTCCTCATCTTAACTACATCTATGTCTCACGTGTTTTCCATTTGGATCTGATACTGATAGAGAATTATCTTTCTCAATCCCAGCAGTATCCAACATGCTTAACATACTTAATTTTCCTAATGCACAAAACAATCCAAACATTCCCAAATCCTATTGAACAACAGCACAACGTTTGAAACTTACTCCCAAGTCTGTCACATGCTGTGCTGACATAGCATGATAGAAAAGCTCACTTGGATTACAGTAAGTCTTTTTGTAAAAAGCCAAAGCACTTGGTCCAGCTGATGATTCTGGGTGTTGATTTATTAATATCCCTGAGTTAAATACCAGCCTCACAAAGGGTTTCCACAAGACTTACTTCACTTTAAACACGTCTAGAAGAATCTGCATGTGCAAATACATAGAGTGGCAGAATAGAATGGATTTTCTAATATTAACATGGATCATTTGCTTAAACCCTGACTCTTAGCTGAACAAATACTTTTCAGCATGCTTATGAAAAATATATATTGCTTTTCTCTGAATCCCTTGGAATTTTAGCAAAAATGCCAAGGATTCCCTCAAGGAAAATACAGGTCCAGTGCATAGTGGCTGAAAGGAGACAGGATGGTTTTTAGAACAGAAAGGCTCCACATCTCTGTTCCTTGTATTTTTTTTTTTTAAGCAAACAATGTTAAATAAACCCAAAGGATGGCCAGGAAGAAACTAGAGAAGGCAGTTGGAGATACACTTTGCATTTTCCCTCCAGTTTCCAAGTTCCACTGGTGAAGCAACATGTAGCTGTCTGAAGCCCCGCTGTTCCTGGGGTTATTTCAACAATGCTCTCTTTGGCTCTTACCTGACATTCCTTGGTGAAGTTGAAGGGAATGTCTTCTTTTCAGTCACTTAGACTTTATTAAAATTTTGGATACCGTGTTTGTTTGGGATAAAAACTCTCATTTTGACCTCAAAAAGTAACTTGTTTTCCTTTGCTAAAAAGTGGATGATAAAAAAGATACTTTCATTAGAAAAGAAATCTTAAAAGACTCAGGTGTAATTCTTTATGCTGTAGTTTATTCTTCTAATCAGTTTGGTGTTGATAATAGGTATGTTAATGGAAACATCAATGTTTTTGAGGGAAAAAAAAACCTTTTCAACATGCACTCATATAATTGATATTAATTTCGGGGTGCCTTGTGGCTCAGTTGGTTAAGCATCTGTCTTCGGCTCATGGTCCCGGGGTCCGGGGATTCAGCCCCGCCCTGGCCTCCCTGCTCAGTGGTGAGTCTGATTCTCCCTCTGCCATCCCCACTTGTGCTTGACCACTCTCTGTCTCTGATAAATAAATAAAAAATCTTTAAAAAATAATAATTAATGTTAATTTTCAAAATTCATTTGAATGTCATTAACTTTTGTGTAAAATGTTGAATTAACTTACAATAGTAAATAGAATAAGAGGTATTAAGCTATTTAAATTATTTAATGTCTAGTTTACAGGAACTCCTACTACAGCAGGGTTGACTGTCATTCTATATACTATAGGCAAAGTGTTGTGAATAGTTGTTCAATTTTTAAAAGAAGCTCTATGAGCATCTTTTGGGTACCCCGAGTACTTCTCTTGCCAAAGGTCTCCCTCATTGACACAGCAACAGAGCCAAACGTACACTTTGGAAGAGAATAATATGGATGGGGGTTAGAAGAACTACAAGCTGAAAAACCTTTCAGAGGAAAAGCTGAATGTGGCAGAATGTGAAGGATGACAATGTGAACTTTACATATGCCACCGTGGAATCAGCTTCCTTTCTAAAGGTCATGCTGTTGCTCTCCAGAGCCTTGAAAAGGCTGAGAAATGTCAGTGCCTTTGTCACCACTACTGTTGCCAGCAACAAACCACCACCTTGAATAAGAGCCCAAAAAGTGTGTCATGTTCTCATTAAGAAATACGTAGAGGGGGGCTTGGGTGGCTCAGTCGGTTGGGTGTCTGAGTCTTGATTTCCTAAGGTCATGATCTCAGGGTTGTGGGATCCAGTCCTGTATCAGGCTCCGCCCTCAGCGGGGAGCTGGCTTGAGGATTTTCTCTCTCCCTCTGCCCCTCCTCTTGCTTGCATGCTCTCTCTCTCAAATGAACAAATCAATCTTATATATATGTATGATTTATACATATATAAGCATATACCTATAACCATATTGTTCATATGTATGAATAAACATGTTTACATTTTAAAATTTAGGACTTCTCCCTTTGAGTGTATTAGAAGCAGCCGCTAACTTCATAATTCTATAAACTCCTATTTTTGGTTCAAGACATATACCAAGTTGTGGAAAAGATACCAAGTTGACCCTTTCACCTGGTGGAAAGTAGCATCTCTCCTCTTAAAGACGATCTTATTTCAACTCTGCATATTCTGCAAACCAATATTCCATACCGTGTATGCAATCCTTAAGCTGCAGTAAATGTCAGAAATGGCCACTCTCTGAAACAGTCATTGCAGAAAGCAGCAGTGAAAATGCAGGCCCAGTTTTCTGCAGAGCATCCTGGTCTAAGAGAACATTTCTTTGTATAACCGATGGGACTTAGATGTTTGTCACATCTGCATCAGGAGTCCAAGGAAGTTTTCTTGGGAAGCACAGCTGGGATGTAATGGTGTGACCCATCTTAGGGCACAGAAACCCGTTCTCAATGGATGATATGTCTTCAGCAACATCAAGAAGAGTGGAGAAAGACAAATGTCACATGATGTCACTCACATGTGGATCTTAAAAAGCCAAACCCATGGAAACATAAACTAGAACAGTGGTTACCAGGGGTTAGGGTACAGGAGGAGAGGGGAGATGTTGGTCAAAGGGTACAAACTCCTAGTTAAAGATGAATGTGTTCTGGGGATCTAACGTACAGCGTGGCGATTATAGTTAACAATACTGTATGATATACTGAAAGTTGCTAAGAGGGTAGACCTTAAATATTCTCACCATACGAAAGCAATGGTAACTATGAGACACCATGTAGCTGTTAGCTAATGTTAATCATTTTGCAATATATCAGTGCTTCCAATCAACACATTGTACGCCTTAAACCTGATACTATGTTACACGTGCATTATAGTTCAATAAAGCTGGAAGAACAAGTGGACTTCCACATTCCTTATGAACTCCTGTTTAAGCGGATCCCTCCCTGTATGCAGACACCCTGTTCAAATGGGATGATATGTGTAAACAGAGAGGTGCTCTAATTGTGGCGTGTGTGTTGGTGACAGTGGTGGTTGGGGAACAGAAGGGCAGTGACCCACCCACCTTTTTAAGAGCCGTCTTCATAGATCTTGGTAGTGCTAAGGCATCTTGAAATCCACTACGAGCATATGGCACAAAGAGGCAGACGTCATTTCTTGTATTTTACAGGGAGATGTATTTCTTGTATTTTATAGGGAGATGGTACGTCACAATATGACAGTTTGTCCTTAGGGTGATCTAACCACTTATTTGCCTTAATTTTGGGCTCACCAAACATTGTCAGCTTGATTCTCTTATCAACATGTGTGCTTGGGAGAGAACACACAGATCCCTTGATAAAATAATTTGGTCAAGACTTCCCATGGTAAGTTAATAAACAGACATTTTATTTACCAGGGAGGATCTTTGGATACTGAGATATAGATGTTTTATGCTTGGTCCAACTTTTTATGAATTTTGTTCAAGTTTTGAACTTGTGGAGTTGAAGTCCAATCCCTACACAAAGGGTCACAAATTTACTTTCCTAGAAGAGCAGGTAGTTAAGGGGATAACAAGGGGCAGGCTGGGGGCCACAGCAAAATGAGACTGCTTGGCGTGAGCCAGCAACAACCGCATAGAAATGTGAGACCACCTGTGGTCAGATCCTGCTTTTCAAAAGGAGATAAATACCCAGATTTTTGTGGGAATCCTACCAACATTTAAATATTAGCACAAATAGAACAACCAGCTGGGATGAACTAAACACGCTTGGAAGCCAGATCTGGCCTGTGGACAACCAGGAGTGACTTCTGCCCCAGTCCTCGTTCTAAAAGGACGCAGTCCTGATTGGAGTTCTGGGAGTTTTCTTTGCTTACCACCACCGTGTGCCTCATCTGAAAATGACCAATGAGTCTCACAAACTGAGGTGACATAGTACAGCTCAGCTAGTTTCACATCTTTCATCTTAGGTAACAGAAGGCATCGAAATAAATAATTATGGTAACGATTACAAATAATATTCCTTCTGCACACACATATAATGTTATAATTATATATTCATAGGCACGCAGCTGCAAAGTCTATCTGTCCAAGGAATATAATTTGTTCTTCCTCTGTTGCCATTTCCTACTAAAAATATCAAGATACAAAGTCTGCAGTGACTGCCACGGACAAAGACTCTCCCCAGTACACATCATTTGAACTAATATTTCCAGACTTCCCACAAAGGTGTCTTTCTCTATCCCAGCATGTAGAAAGGCAGATGAATTCTGTTCCTTCACTCAACTGAGTGGATGTTTCAAAAGAAAAGTCTATGGCAAGGCCTCTGTAATGCTCTCAATAGTTCATTGTTTCTCGTACCTGCAGAGTTTTCATTGATCTTATCGATTAACCTCTCCATGGGTGTGTGTTCTTGCTGATTTGTTTGATCTGGAATAATAGTCATGCCCGTAAACATTGTTTCGTTTTTACTTTATGTATAATAAAAATATGAAAGAAAATCAGTCAAATCAGTTTCTTATCAAAATCACAAAATGAAGCAGAGTGTGGGGGGGATTCCACTGAACCGTTCATTCAGTGATGAATCTTCCAGGCTCTGCCTCATTCTGTCTTGCCAGTGATGGAAGGTAGCTCCCGCCCGGGGCGGGGGGGGACGGTTTATGAGGCCGTGCTGACAAATTGGGAAAAAGAAGTCACACCTAAGTGTGACTGGTCTACACAGAGTGTGGTGTGGAGGGAGAGGAGGGAAGGATGGGTTTACAACCTCTCAGTCCCAACTTCTTTCTATTTGCCACAGTCGAGAAGCAAATGAACCCTATCTTTTTTTGTTGTTGTTTTTTAAATTTTAGAGAGAGAGAGAGAGCCCTGCAGAGGGAAGAGCAGAGGGAGAGGGAGAGAATCTCAAGCAGACTCCCCCGCCAGCATCCCATGACCCTGAGATCAGACCTGAGCCGAAACCAAAAGTCAGAGCCTAACTGACTACGCCACTCAGGTGCCCCTGAACCCTCCTGTTGGACTAGATTTCTTTCTCTTTACCCACCCTATCCATCTCCCCTTTTGTTCTTGAACAGCCAATGTGTTTGGGCTCCTGTGACACGTGCTGTCATAAACTGACGGGTGTAGATAGGAACCATGTTGGAATTGGTAATCCAGGGGGCTAATCACCCCAGAGTTTGTATTTTAAAAGCATAGAATGGGGAATTACATAATTAAGTGGAACTTGTGCCTAAGGGTCATATCTCTGCCACCCTACTCCTTAGATGAGGGAATGAGAGAGAGAGAATGTTGTTGGGGTAGTAGATCTCTAGAAGTTCTTTATGTTGCATAACTAAAACCGGGTTCTGTGACCATCTACCATGCGGTGCCTTTAGATAACGCTATTGTGTTATACACTTAATGTTTCTAAGAAGGTAGATGTCATGCTTCTTACCACACACTAAAAAGTATTATGATAGGGAGAGTGGGAAGAAACTTGGGGAGGTGGCGGATATGTTTATGGCCCCACTGGTGGTGATGATTTCATGGGTTTATACCTGTCCCCAAACTCATCAGGTTGTTTATGTTAAATATGTACAGCTTTGCACGTGTCAATCATACCTCAATAAAGTGCTTTTAAAAAACCACACCATGAAAGTAACTGCTTTCTGCATCATGCACAACCAAGGAACAAATAATAAGAAAATTTGTGATCAAATTGTATCAAGCCAGTGAAGTAGCATTTTTTTGCTAAATGAGGTACCAAGAAACAAGTACAATGGCATTAAAGACCCGGATTGACCATTGTTCTCCAGCAGCTGACATTAATCTAAGATTGTTTAACCCACAGAGACCTCTGTCTCGAGCTGCCTTGTTCGCTGCTGCCCTCCGAGACCCCGTGCAGTGTACTCAGGGTAGATTCAGTGAACGAATGAATTGACGGACGCATATAGCCCATGGAAGGGGAGAATTCCAACAGCATCCCACAGAAGCCCACAAGAATGACTATTCAGATGAGAACTGAAAGCTCATGCAGAGAAACATCCTTACACTGAAGCCTGTGTTTCTACAAATCAGGGAGAGGAATCTGCATGAAGTGCAAAATCCACGCTTCAGTGGAAATCAGAGCAGAGCCACCCTCCCTGTTGGCTCGGTCCCATAGTAGCCCGGTGACTGTGGGCGGAGAACCCGTCTCTCCAAGCCAGCTTGTCCATCTCTACAGTGCAAGCGATGCTTATCTCGGGGGAGGCAGTATTAACAACAAAAGTGATATCTGAAACACGAGCAAACTCTGCACTCGTCTCTTATTCCCCTTTCCTTCCCGCTTCCTGTTACTTTTTGCAACACTCCCATCTCTTCCCCTCAATATATGGGTCGCGAGACATTCACATCGTTACTGAGAAAATCACACCGTGTGCTCCATTGCCTGCCACACCGCTCACCCATCATGTGACTTTTGACAAGTTATTTACTTTCTTTAGGATCTCTTCTCAGTTCTAAAAATTTTATTTATTTAAAAAAAATTTAAAGTAGGCTCCACACTAGGCATACAATGGAATATTACTCAGCTAAATGCAGGGCTTCACCCACGACCCTGAGATGGTAAATAAGCCAGTCAAGAAATGCACAGAAGACATGAACAGACATTTCTCCAAAGAAGACATATACAAGAAGACATATCCAAAGAAGACATATACAAGACTGATAAACATGAAAAAATGCTCCACATCACTTGGCATCAAGGAAATACAAATCAAAACCACAATGAGATACCACCTTACACCAGTCCGAATGGCTAAAACTAACAAGACAGGAAACAAGTGTTGGCGAGGATGTGGAGAAAAGGGAACCCTCTTACACTGTTGGTGGGGATGCAAGGTGGTACAGCCACTCTGAAAAACAGAATGGAGTTTCCTCAGGAATTAAAAATAGAGTTCTCCTAGGACCCAGCAATTGCACTACTGGGTATTTACCCCCAAAATACAGATGCAGTGAAAAGAAGGGACACATGCACCCCAATATTCACAGCAGCAGTGTCCACAATAGCCAAACTGGAAAGAGCCGAGATGCCCTTCAACAGATGACTGGATAAAGATGTGGTTCATATATACAATGGAATATTATGCAGCCATCAGAAAGGATGAATACCTACCATTTACATAGACATGGATGAAACTGAAGGGTATTATGCTAAGTGAAATAAGTCAATCAGAGGCAGACAATTATTATATGGTTTCACTCATATGTGGAACATAAGGGATAGCACGGAGGATCGTAGGGGAAGGGAGGGAAAACTGAATGGGAAGAAATCAGAGAGAGAGACAAACCATGAGACACTCTTGACTCTTGGAAACAAACTGAGGGTTGTGGAAAGGGAGGTGGGTGGGGGGATGGGGTAACCAGGTGATGGGTATTAAGGAGGGCACGTGATGTGATGAGCACTGGGTGTTATATGCAACTGATGAATCATTGAACACTACACCAAAAACTAAAGATGTACTATATCTTGGCTAATTGAATTTAAAAAAAAAGACTTGAGCTGAGAGAAAGAGTCAGATATTTAACTGACTGAGCCACTCAGGCACCCCTCTTTCCTCATTTTTAAAATGGGAGAAATGATACAACCTGTAATGAAGTACATTCATTAGAGCCCATTGTCAACCTCATTCTACCTTCTTTCCCTTGGGGAATTATGGCTGCTGTATGGTCAGGGTCCAACCAGGAAAGCAGGAACCACTTGAAATACTTACGACAGAAGGACTTCCATTCAGGAGATTGGTAAGTGGATGGTGGAGGAAGTCGGGAAGCCAGCAGAAGACTGTGGGGGAAAAGCGATGATTGGCAACAACAGGCAGCAGGCAGCCCAGGGGAGGCGATGGTACAGGGGGCCAAGGACATGGGGTGTTGCGCCCAGGCCTGTCTGTTGGGCACAGGCTGCGATAGAGGGAGAGAAATACCCCGGCTGTACTGTTCTTCCCACCTCCTTCTTTCCTGCCATGGACTGAACAAGGTCAGGAGCCAGCTGCGTGGGGAAATGCAGCCCAGGGTGGAAGCCAGTGGTACTGGGAAGAGCCAGAACGGACGGAGGAGGGCGGCACTCGCATCCGCCACCCACTGCTGGCCATCACAGAAGCCACGTTCAGAAACAAAAGCCCCAGTTCAGCAGATAGAGGTACACGGAATTATTAAATGTGGGGTAAAAAATGCTTTTATAGGTGGAAGCAAAAGACGACTGGGATTTTGCTGTGCCTTCTCTCTCAGTTAAAACTTGGATTTTCCCACGTATTTACACGGAATGTAACTTTAAAGAACTACAAAAACATTCTTTTTGGACTCTTAGAATGATAACAACAGAATATTCCCTCAGTTTTCATAAGGATGGTCAGCATGAGGGGGAAAAAAGCATATAAAAATGAGTTTTCAGTGGTTCACAGTGTTTCTCTGATCGTTTCTAGCATAGTATTTTCAAGGAGTTTTGTTTATTTTGTTAAAAGCATCGGTAAGTCTAGATTTGTTCAAAGAGTGTTCTTTCTAAAAAGCCAGTTCCCTGCTGTCTTGTAAATTCTTGTAATCTGCTGTTGTGTTACAATCAATCCATGTCTTTATTAATTCAGTATTCGTCTGGAGCTTTCTGTGATGCACGAATATGGATAACCTTGAGGAGCTCGGGCTTCATTTGGGAAAGAAGGCAAGACAAGAGAATATAAATGATGGCATAAAATACAGCAAGAGGGAAATTACGTGCTAGGAGGGCTGTACTCTGGAATCTGGAACTTGAGCTGGTTTTCTGTTTTCACTCTTGTTTTAACCTTTGGCTAAGAGCACGAGGACGAGGATGTCCTCGGCAAAGGGCTTGCTCCGCTCACCACGGGAGCCATTCGAGAGTTTGATTTCGTGTGTTCAACATTGCATTGAGGTCACTCTGAACAAATTCTTTCACTGCCTTCCTAAAATTCCAAATTAATGACTTTTTTTCAGCAATCACCACACCCCACTCCAGTGCCTGCCAGGACCTCTCCACGCTGGTGCCAGGGTAAGTGAGCCAGAACCTACCTTGACAGGTGCTAGGTTTTCCCTGAGGATGGAAAGAGGCAGACAGAGCTGCAAAGACAACAGCTGTTCAAACACTGATGTCTACGAGCACCTCATTTGCAAACTTCTTGCTCCCCTGGTTTTCATTCCTAAAGAATTATATCAAGTTTGGACTGTATTTTCTTTCGTTCCCCAACTTCCTTTCATGGGCTGCTTACCCCCAGCTGTACCAGGGAGATGAGAATACTTGAGACAAGAATGGGGGTCCTACTTGACTTTTCCTCTCCAGTCTCCCTGAGCACTGAGGATAAGCTAGGTTTGTGCATAGTGGTGCATGTGGGTGAAGGAATGAGTGAAGGAGAGAATGAATGAAAGAAAGAGTCAAGGCAACAAGGCAACCGGAAAGAACTTAGGCTTTGGAGTAACAGAAATTTGGGTTCCAACCATCATCTTCTCACTGTGATTAAGGACAACTCACACAATGTCTCTGAGCCTTTCTGCCTGATTTGTTGGGACAATTAGTGATAAAGAATTTAAAGCATGGACCAGAAGCAATGACTCCATTATAAATTCTTAAAAGATGGAAGGCTTAAAGAAGATGCAGTTCATTTATACAACAGAATATTACTCATCCATCAGAAAGGATGAATACCTACCATTTGCATCAACATGGACGGAACTGGAGGAGGTTATGCTGAGGGAAATAAGTCAAGCAGTGAAAGACATTTATGGTTTCACTCATATGTGGAACATAAGGGATAGCTTATAGGGGAAGGGAGGGAAAACTGAATGGGAAGAAATCAGAGAGGGAGACAAACCATGAAGACTCTGGACTCTGGGAAACAAACTGAGGGTTACAATAAAGGTGGGGGTGGGGGAGATGGCTATTAAGGTGATGGCTATTAAGAAGGGCACCTGTTGTGATAAGCACTGGGTGTATACATAACTAATGAATCACTGAACATTAAATCAAATATGCTGGCTAACTGAACATAAAAATAATAATAAAAAAAACCCCTAAAAGATGGAAGGCTTTGTTCCATAAAGATGGAGATGTTTATGTGGTGGTTTAGTATGAGGGAAAAGGAAACCAAGAAAATTTGGGGTTTTTCCAAATGTATTTGAAATAACAACTGCTTCTTGATGCATAATCAACTAAAAATATTCAAGTGTGGTCACAGCAATGTCTTGGCAATTCTTTTCCTAGACTTGGATGGGACATAAAGCTATGAAGAAGGATTGTTGCCACTCCCCTCAGCTTGAAATGGGAACATTTCTCTTGGAGTCAGGACAGGAAAACTCCACTCTGAGAAACTGGGTCCTTAGTATCAGGTGAACCTGATAAATCTATGCCACTCTTTTATGGAACTCCATTGGCTATAATCCTGGAAACGAATATATTTTTCCTGACAGTGTCTCCAAGTAGACCGGGGCAGCCTTGGATAGCTTCCAGAGATTTCTTGTTCCATTCAGGGGTTAGAACAGTCTTCTTAGACATCATGAAATTGATGAAGTCTAAACAAAATCTGAGTTTCTCACTCACCATTTCAGCATGAGAGTGCAATGGAGGTTTCTCTAGACCAGGAGGGAAGGTGTTCAGAGTTTCTAGAAACTTCCTTGCTCCAACTCCTTTCCTATCTGTTGTTCCCACCTTCAGAGTCTGGGATAGAGGGAGGAAGAACTACAGAAGAAAAAACAGTTTTATTTCAGCTGGTGCTGTTTTTAAATTTTTCTCTTCAGTCCAAAAATGACTGTGCCTCTCTGGGCGCTTGTGTGGTCCTCTGGCAACATTTCCCTCCCCCCCCACCCCGAATCGTGGCTCTGCACAGGCTCCTACTCAGGTGATGTCCCCCCCAGTATGCCTGTCTGCTGAGGGTGCCACGGGGCAGGCTGCCGGGCAGGGTCCTTTCATGGTGCCCAGCTGCCTGCCTTCCCAAGGCATAGAAGAGAAGGTGACTCCTGCACCAGCCATCTTCCCACCTTCAGATTTGTCCAGGCCCCTGTCTCTATGGCCCCCAAACATGGGGGTTGGCACAAGTCCAGGTCTTCTACTACGTTCTTCATGCTGCATTTGAATAGGGTGGGCCTTTGCTGTGGCTCAGCGAGCATCCAGCCAGGTTGAGATGTCTTCTTCCCTTTTTATAAGAAACCCTCCCCCCCATTTCTCTCTTGGCTTCAGAGTCTGGAAGGACAGCAGCACTAGCAGAGGAGGGAAATGAGGCCGCTCCTCTGCAGCTCTAGGAGAACTCTTCCCCCGGAGTCTCGGTCCTCCCTTGGGTACTTACTGAGGATGGAGTTCATGAGAACTGTTTGGCCATCCCTGGGATGTTTCCATGCTTCTCTTTAGAACGTGGGGTAACATCACTCCCTATTCTCAGCTTCAAGACTTTGGCCAGAACTCAGGACAGCAAGAAAACTCCAGTCTACTTTAGATTACATTACGGATGTGCAATTTTTTCCATCATGGGCATTAGAAAGCGGAGAGTCATGGCAGCTCACCCGAAAGGGAGGTGGGACCCCGGAGGGCATGTACTGCCGAAGGCTGAACTTTGTTCTCTTTGCCTTGTTTTTCCTACAATCCGGTTTCTTCATTTAATTGCTTTCCTTCTCTTTTATCATGATCTTATGTTGAAACAAGGTAGAATTTAAATAAGTATATAAACGCTACCGCTGAGTATGACCAAATATCAGTCACTGACTTTATAAGACATACATCAAGAATTCTGTATTATTATTTCCATTTTACAGGGGGAGAACTGGAAGTAGTTAGTCTGAGGTGCTCAGGTTCACAGAGCTGGTGACCGGAGTTCCAAAATGTGGACACTTTCTGGTTCTAGAGTCTGTGCCCTGAACACTGTGTGATATTTATGGTTTAAAAGGAGTAACAGGTGGGACACTTCCTTGATGATGTGCCTGACCCAATTTGGGCAGGCCTTGTCCTGTGGCATATCTCAGAGTAGCGGAGGCACCCAAGAAGCACGGGTTTAGCTTGACTTCTATTTCCACCATTGGAAACTCTACCACAGACATAACTGAATCTATGAATATTCTCTCTGGAAACCCATGGCCCTTTTGACCCTGCCAAGAAAGGGTAAGAGCTTTGAGGCACAGCTTGTCAAATCAAATGCTCCAAGTCTCCGAAACATTCAGGGGCTGGCTCCTGGGAGGGCTGGTGGGGTGTCGTTTGGGGAGTTTGAGCAAAATTCTTTGTATTGTCACGCGCTCTGTGAGGAAGAGGGACAACTTCCAGCAATGTTCCCTTCCTGCAAAATCTGCCTGCTTTTACATATATTTGGCAGAAGCTGAAAGCTGGGGTACAATAAAATGTGCTTGGTGTCTCCCAATTACTGGGGCAAGAAGGTAAGAATAGCTTTCCCCCCATCCTCCCCACCTAGGAAAGGAACAGTGTTCTACTTTATTAAGAGAAATTAAAGACCAATGCCAGCCTGAGGTCAATGTGACCTAGGTTGCGTTTATTTTTAAATAAACTTTAAAAATAAACAGTTGTGAGTTTTCCACCTGTCTGGGAAGGTAGAGCAATTTGGTAGGACTCAGGAAGTCCAGGTTTTAATACAGCTTCTTCCCCTAACGTGCGATACATTTTATTTAATTGCTCTGAGACTGATTCTAGCCCCTAAAATGGGGGAGAAGGACAAGGTCAAAGATGCTTAACTTTCTTTAAAGTGTTTTGTTTTGTTTTTTTTTTAAATTTCAACTTCCAAGGGAAGTTGCAGCAACAGTACTGTGAGCTTCAGAATTCTGGTCACCTAGATTCGCTGACGCTACGATGCTTCATTTCTCTCTTTTCTGTGATGATGATGGCAATAATGATCATGTAATTTTTAGCATTTGACACAGCGTTTCAGAGTAAATTGGAGACATTGAGCCTTTTCAGGTCTAACTACTTCTGTGGACCACCTCTTCCAAAACCATGATGCAATTATCAGTCAGAAAGTTCACATTGATACCCTGGTATGTAATCTACAATCCATATTTAAATTTCATCAGCTGTCCCAATAATGTACATTGTAGCAATTTTTCCCAATCCAAGGTCCAGTCCAGGATCACACTTTAGTTGAACTCAACATACCTCTTGGGTCTCCTTTGATCGGAAACATTTCTCCTATGTTCTTTTTCTTTGGGGAGATTGATCTTTTTGAATTGGAGAGCCGAGGTTTTGTGTTAGCGCGATGCTCACTCACGTTCAGATTTGGGTTGAGCAGTTTGGGCACGAGGAGTGAGGTTGTGTCTTCGCGCATTAGCTCAAAGGTGGTGCGGCCAACTTTTCACTTTGATGACTTGGTCGAAGAGGCGTCCTCCGCTGCACTGACCGCTTTCCCCTTTGTATAAATAAGAAGGAATCTCTGTGAAGATTCTTTGAGGCTGAGCACATATCCTCTTTCTTCATCAAACTTTCATCAAGGAGTTTAGCTTTCTCTGATGAGTCAGGATCGAAGCACTCAGCACCGGGATGGCTGCAAAATGCTGATTTCCTATCCTTCCTTCTGCATTTGCATATTGGCTTTCTGCTGTAGGAAGGGGTTCACTCTGCTCCACTTAGTTAAGCTCTTTGTTGTCTGTCTGTGTTTATCACTATGGACTCGTGGTTGAAACACTTTTTGACCCAGACAGTGAGATAATGACGCCGAAGCACTATTTCCCTAGGAAAAAAAAAAATGCGCGTAACTCACAGACACCTGTCAGAGTGCATCTATTGTTCGGATTTTGCTGGATCCTGGAAGTCCATTCATGGGCCAAATCCTAAGGTAGTCATGGAAATTTGCATAATGGCTCTAAAATGCAGCGATACTTCTGCACCTGTTGAAATTATTTGCAAGGAAGAAGATGTTAGGCCTATTAAAATGAGTAGGACAGATGCATTCCTAACTCCTCAATTACCAGATAGCTTCTTAGAAAGCAGGTTATTTTGGTTTCTTTTATGACTATCACTGTACAAGTGCTTTCAACACACACTTAGAAGCCATACAGTTTCTCTGGAATGCTCAGAAAGCTAGAGAAGCCCTCCCTCGGCTCCTCCTTTAACCTTTGGGTCCCTGGTACTTAGAGGGTAGCGTAGGCTCTGTTGATTCCGTGAGGTTCATAGTGTAGTCCGGTGTAGCTTCAAGTCACAGTTCATTCCAGGGTGCGTACTGGAGAAAGTGGCAGTAACAGGTCCCCCACGAGGGCCGTCCACAAGCAAACCCACCTTTATTCTAATGGAGGGGAATATCGTCAATGCCAGGAGCTGATGACTTTGTTTCAGGCTCTGAGACAGGTAGACCAGAGTTCCAGACCCAGATCCGCCACAGAGGCCTGACTGTGCTATTGGACAACCCTAAATCTTAGTTCTCTGACACTCACAGTGGGGACGGTCGTCATGTCTGGACCAAGTGTCAGGAAGAGCAATGTCGGGGCTGTGGAAGGGAGGAGATGGTGGCTCACAGTGATTCAGGGCCTCACTGAAACTACTCCGAGCATAATAGTTCCCAGTTCATTCATTCATTCTCTTGCTCCTTCCTTCCTTCCGTCATGAAACATTTGCACAGAGATACAATGTGCGATTAAGATGGCAAGTAACAGCCCAGCTACTTATATCAAGGGGAAAATATCAACTGTTTCATTGATATGATCCTAAATATCTTTAAAATATTGTATTTATTTATTTGAGAGACAGAAAGAGCACAAGTGGGCGGAGGGGCAAAGGGAGAGGAAGAGAAGAGCAGACTCCCGGCTGAGTGGGGAGTCCAATGTGAGGCTCGATCCCAGACCCTGAGATCATGACCTGAGCCTAAGTCAGACACTTAACCGACTGAGCCACCCAGGCGCCCTGATCCTAAATATCTTAATGACTTCTTCAAGGAATGCTACTTGAAGCTTTACCACTATCCATAAATTTGGGGGATATGATATCTAGAAATGACTTAACAGCTCACATTACTGTCTATTGTTCAGAGCATTTATCTCTATAGTCTTCGCTTTTTTTCTAAGGAAGCTATTTTGGGTAATCATCTTATTATCTTTATTATTATAATATTCTTATTATTTTGGGATAAGGAGCAGATATTTCAGCTGCTCGTACTTCCTTTCATTGGCAGAAATTCTCTGCTTCCCTGACAAAGTAAAATGAGAAAGAAATGGAAAGACTCCAGATAGACGCAACCAGGTGAGGATGGGTAGGTGACCGAGCACCTGCCGTATGCCCTCAGAAGTGAATGCCGTATTCAAAGATGTATTCTTATGTATCAAGGATCTAATTTATGGATCTAATTTAGACACCAGATCTAATTTATGCAGATGAAGCATGACACCAAGGTCTAATTTACCCAGATGAAGCATAAAGACATTATTGCCGCAGGCCCTATCACAGTATGGAAATTAGGAAGAACGATTTAGAATTTATTCTACCCTCAGCAATAGTTGAAATTAATTTTTTTTCAAGTCCTTCAATCCCTGAAATGTTAAAAAAACAAATGTTATTATGTCTGAGGAAATTCAACACCAGACAGAGTTTACATCATATTGTTGGGGAATTGATGTGTTCGATAGTGGTGGGAAGGAAGGAGATTTTGTTGGAAGAAGTGGTGGGGTGGGTCTGTGAGGTAAGGTGCGTGGGGTAAGGGTGAAGGGTGGGAGCTAGGGGTGGACTGTGGGGGATGGGGTGGGCGGGAGGAGGGCAGGTAATGAAACCACTCTGGATCCGGAATTAGCACCTGGCTTTGTAGTTTGTTGACAGTACAGCCTTAAATGGGGGTGAAAGGGTCTTGTGTCATTTATTACATAGGCTAGTTGTAAAAATCAAATAAGGTAATGCAGAATGTTTATATAAACTGTAATGTGATGGACAAATAGAGCATATTTTAGGAAGGGTTTCTAAACTCAGGAGGAATCCCATATGATCACCATATGGTATTAACATTGTCTTCTCTATGTGAGTGCAAGAGAATTGGAACAGCATTGCCTGCAAATAGTTAACACGTGAATAAATTTCTAGTTCTGGAAAACTTGCCATATTGGAATGTTTTCTTGAGCCAATAGAAAAAAAACTAGCATTTACCCCCTAGTTCACCAGTCGGTAAGCATTGAATGAATTCCCACCATGTATTCAAGTATCAGGCTGGGCCCCAGGGATTCAGAAAGGTAAGGACAACACTTGGACTTTGGACTTTCAGTGTCTGGGGAAAAGGACAGACAGTAAGGGAACTGTTCCAATATGGCAGGTTTCTTCCTGACTCCAAGCCCTTGGCTTTCCGTTACTTAGAGCATTTCCTTGAGAACACTTGCCATTGGAAATCCTTCATCTGCCCTTTTGAAGTGTGGATCTTCTCCTAGACTCTTGCCAGTTCTAAAGCCCAGGAATGTCTTTCTCAGGGACCTGGGAGCCACGCCTCTGAACCGTGGTCATCAAGGAAGATAGGGCCCTTGTCTCCCAGTCTCCATAGGAGGGTGGGAGCCTAACTTTGGTAAACACCGATTAGCAAACTCAGATGGCCTGATCTCATATGCCACCTGCCCATAATGTCCTGCAATGCTTTTCCAGCAGCTCTCCCAGGGCTTCAGAACTATATCCTCCTTCGTGTGTACATAATTGCCTTCAATCTCTTCTATTGGAATAGAGTCTCTCCCCTACTGTAGTAGTCTTGAATAAAGTCTTTCTTGCCTCTTTAACTGACCCAGTGAGATTTTTCTCCTGTGAGACAAACACAGAGGAGTGAGAACAGAGCGTTGGACAGAGAATTAGGACAAAGGTGGATGAACCATGGCTTCTGTGATCACTGGAGCTGCTTGGATGCTGAACTGCTTTCTGGCCGCATGTTCCAGGGTCTGTGCTTCCTGAGCTTTCGGGCACACCGGGGTGTTCGGCCGGATCTGCCTCGTTGAAAGGCAGCATCACATGAATAAAATACCTAGTATGTCATTCAGCTACTCACAAGACGCAAGGACTCGGAGATGAACACCCACCACTTCCCAGTGCGTGATTCAGAGAGCCAGAGAAGAAGGCTTTCCCAGGGAAGCCAATTAGCAATGGCTTTGAGGGAAAACGCTTTCATATTTCAACGCTGATGGACTGGAACTTTTGTGCTCTGGAACCTGGCTGAGGAGCCCCAGGAGAGCAGAGAGAACCACCGTAAGGACTGGGAAGTCGAACAGGGGATATACCTCAAGGAAAGATACTTGTGTTGGTCTCATCTACCACTTCTGCATTCCCCATGGTGTGTCTTGGTGAAGTAACTATAATTCCGTTCCCGGTTTTCTTCTCCCATGGACTGTGTACCCAGCTGCCACCTGCTGATGGCGGACGACCGACCTAATCATAACAAAAATCGCAGTAGATTCCAATCTCACGGTGGAGATTTACCTGATTGGACATAAGAGGGGCACCAACTGGCATGGATGCTTCTGGGCGACACTGGTGGGTGACTGTGCAGCCAGAATTGAGTTGTTTTGACAGGCTTCCCTTGGCAATTCACCTTCCTTAGGACACGGACAGCCATTGACCTTTGTTGACTGCAGCCGCTCATCGATACGCACCAATGATTTTAAAGCCGCGCGATAATCATGGGTGTGTTGGTGTTGGGTGGCTCAACCCACACACCCACCGGCTTGTAGTACAATAGCACCCCTTTGTCTTGCTGCTTGATGCAGGGTTGTTCTTTCCGAGGGGACACTGAAGGCGTACTATCTCGCCGTAATTTCTGCTCCAATTGTATTTTTTAGTGGAACTTCTAATGCTATGTATCTTCTCAGTCTTTCTTTCCTTTCTTTCCTGGCTGCCTCCAAATGATTTTCCATGTTCACAAGTGATGTATATATTGACGTTTCTCCCCAGTCCCTACCTGCGAGCGCACAGGCACGTCCGAGGAATGAGAGCGTTCTCACCTCTGGGAGGGCGTCCTTCAGCCCTCAGCAGAATGGGAATGTTTCCCCGGACCCCGAATCCACGCAGACAACCTAAGAGCTTACACCGACAAAGATGTCTATTTGAATATGGTATCAGTGCACCCCAAATTCTTTCTGTAACATTTTCTCTTTTGAATATCAGTTTTCCTACAGGAGGAAGGCTTGGTACGTGGGAGCCAGGCATAGAGAGGCTGTGGGTTGAGTACCTGCCTGCCACTGAATTGTTGTGTAATCAAAGGTGACCAATCTAGGCTGTAGGAATGTGTGTAGACTTTAACAGAGTCTAACCGGATTCCTGAACACTCAAATATATAGGTGGAAAACAGCTACTTTAAAAATGCCGGTCTCTTGACAAAATTGAACCTTGATTTGTTCCATTGAACAGACCTGAATGCATTGAAGGGGAGTCCACTTTGCTGAAAAGGACATCATTTCTACAAAAATTTTTCTTCAATATTAAATCCTGTAGTAAAAAGTAGTCATAAATCATTTGGTCAGTGGCTTCATGTAGAAATGTTAAATAAAAAATATTAAATTAGACATCATATAATATTCAAATCAGTGAGTAGAAAATAAACTTCAGGAATCAAATAGTCAAGTCCCTTGCCTACAAACAAGTGCTCGTTTTAATTTTCTGGGATCAAAAGATTTGATTTGCCCCCCACCCCTATCCCCTACCCCCCATCTCCCATAGGATCTTCAGGGAACCCTCAGCAGCTCATTCAGGTACCTTGGTCAGCCTGATTGACAGAAAGCTCTTCCTCACATCTAATTCCCGTTTCTTCTATCTTAATTTAAACAATATGTGGACTTACTTTAGCTGGTAAATAAATAAGATATTTGCCTTAGGCTGCCAAACCAAGATATCATGGACCGAATGGCTTAAGTAACAGGTATGTATTTTATTCCAGTTCTCCAGCGTGGATGCCAGTGTGGTCCACGAGAAGACAGCCACCTTCTCACTGCGCTCATATGGCCTCTTCTTGGCTCAGGAGGGAGAGGGAGCGCTCTGCTGTCTCCTCCCATAAGGGCACGAAGCCCTTCAGACCACAGGCCTGGCCTCCTGGCCCCAACCAACCCTAATCACCTCCTAAAGGCCCCATATCCAAGTCCATCACGCTGGGGGTTGGGGCTTTCATATAGGAACTTTGGGGGATACAAGCATTCAGTGCTTAACAACATACTATGGAATACTTTTTTTCCTATGTGTTTTGTAAGTCTGAAATACTAAATATTTTGTTTTATCTTATTAAGATTTAATTTATTTATTTCACACAGAGAAAACACAAGCAGCGGGACAGACAGAGGGAGAAGCAGGATCCCTGCTGCAGGGAGCCCAACATGGGGCTCGATCCCAGAACCCTGGGACCATGACCTGAGCCAAAGGCAGACGCGCAACCGACTGAGCCACCCAGGTGCCCCTGAAATTCTAACTATTTTAAAACATTTACTCTATATTCCTTTAGAAAATCATTAATGCTTACCTCTCAACCCTATGGAGCTCCTCCCATCTTTAAACATACGATTCTACAGAACTATTTATAACACACATATATCTAAACATGTGTGTGTGTGTGTGTGTGTGTGTGTGTGTGTGTGTCTAAGCAGCATCTGAGAAAAACTGCATAGCTGGGTTCATACTTCACTGCCTACATCAGAATAAACCCCAGATGAATGAATGAAACGTGCACGAGAATGGAATTTTCAAAAATTCTAACTTGGTAACACTGACGGAGCATATAGAAATGTTGCTAAGAGCCTCAGGGGAGTCTTCTTAGTCAAAAATTCCAATTAGTTACACTGATAAATCTTATATTCGATGACACAAAAAATTAAAATTTGCTGCATGGAAAAATAAATGCCAACAATAAAGTAAAAATCAAAGTAAAACAAAACGATGAACTAGGAAAATGTTTAGAACACATATGGGAGACAAAGGGCTAATGCCTTTAAGACGGGTCAGCAAAAACAAAGAAAAACTCAACCCAATAGAAAATCAGTAATAAATGTGAAAAATATTTTAAAATACGTACAAAGAAACTCAACCTTGTTTATTAAAAAAATACGATAATATAGAGAATCCAAAAAGATGAAAAGTCTTACGTAAAATGGAAAAAGTTAAAAAAAAGTACAAGAACTAAATGAGACACCATTTTCAATTGTTAGAGTAACAAAAAAATGTTTTAAAGTCTCACAAGTGTGGGCAGAAGTGTGGAGAAATCATTCCGACTTGCTGTGGTAGAAGCATTCTTTGTATCACTTCTTTGAGGACGAATATGGTAGTGACATTATCAAAATTTAAGCAGCGCATACTTCTTTGACTGGGTGCCTCTCTTATAGGAGATTCTCCCTTGGACGACTCTCGTGGCAAAAAGCTCGCCCCCACGGGGACGCAGTAGGGCGTTGGTTGGAATTGCAAAGCCCTCGAGTCAACACCGCGTCATGCTTATTCAGTAAAATTCCAGGGGACCTTCTAACAAATAGGAGAGGCTCCCCTTCCTAAAATTACCTTTCACTGCTTGTCCATGGATTTCTTTTTAGTTACTCATGAAGTGTATCCGTTACCGCAAAAGAACCAGCAACAACGGCCCTGGGGGTATTTTGCGGGGAGATGGGGGAAGTTTGCATCCAAGAGGTGACTGGTAAGAAACATCTTACTCAGCTTTTCTAATTAAGCATGTGTCCGAACTACGAAGGTTATTGTCCTCAATTAGGCCTCGCCTATTTCCCGGGCCACCTGAAGATACATCACGCTTGTTGAAGGAATTGTAAATACGCACTCGTGATCTCCGGGTCTATTTCCTATCCTTTATTCTGGGTTTTCCATAAACATCTACATTCGTTGCATACTTACCGTATGCCAGGCCCTTGCTAGGCATGGACCCCTGACATTAAAATTTTAAACTGGGAGACCTCATAAGAGTACAATTGGCAGCACTTCCTCATTTTGAATAAAACGTTCTCCAATAATTAAACCATAAATAGGACAGCCTTAAAAAAAGCTTTTGTACATCTCCATTTCCAAAGTTTGAAATAATTTTAATAATTAAAATAGTACTTTGAGTAATGTCATAATCATATGCTACAACTATGTTAATAATTGAAGTAATTTTTTATAATGTAATAATTTTAATATGATAATAATTATAATAATTCTAAAGAGAGGGAAGTCATGAAACAACCAGGGACTGGATTTTGCTTCAGAATCATATTTGCCCTTTTCGTAAAATTTATATGGGTTTTTGTCTTTTTTGTCTTCTTTTTCTTTTCTTTTCTTTTCTTTTCTTTTCTTTTTTTTTCTGGAAAGTGCAGCTGAGCACAACTAGGTCAAGACTGTTAAAAAGAAAATCATTTTTAGCCACTTATCTTGGCCAGAAAATCTGTTGAAAGTGAATTCACTGCTGTCAAAAAAAAAAAGCTGTGTAATACCAGTTTTTAAAAGTACATGGTATTTTGGATTCGTTTTTCTGGAACAAAATCCAGGTGGGGGAGAAGTCCTCACTGCCTTCCTTTTTACACGATTCTGTTTTGACTCCTGCGCTTCCACATCCTGTCCCCTTATTCATGTAGACCTGTCTAGGTGGGTTCCTTTCATGTGAAACCTGATCGGAGTCATTGATCAAAAAGTAATGCATTTTTGTCATCAATACCTATTGTAAACTGCATCGTCATACTGTTGTTATCACAAAAAGAGTGAAATTTAAAAGAAATGTGTTTGAAGAAAAGTGATGCAATCCTCAAGCTGCAAGATTCCAGACCACGTAGTTCTTCACGGCGGTGCTCCTGGAGATGCGAGCATCCTGATACATTTTTCAATAAAAAATGTAATTAGGAAACATCACAAAATCATTATGTATTTGAGCTGACTGGAAGCAATTCTTTGTTCATTTTCTCTCTTGCACTCTGCGATATTAACTTTCAGAATATTCCCCAGCAGACCAAAGTCATTACTTTCACAGAAAAGGCCAGTTCAGCTAAGCATGCGGCCCTGCCCTGTATTTATCATCCAGTAGATGTAGGCTGTGGGTGGAGCTGGGAGGTTAGGGGTGATTTAAACACTCTCAAGTCTGGTTAAGTGTCGATGGACCTCCCAACACGGTGCGGTTGCCAGGGAGAGCAGCACCACGGCTCACGTGGCCCTTCCCGTGCTGAACAAGAAGGGCAAGGACGGGCATGTCAGCAGAGGAGAGGAGCCTGAGAGACCTCTGGTAGGACACAAAGGAAATGCCAGCCTCCCAGAAAAGCAATGCGGGTGAACAGAGAGCTTGTCGGGGTGGGGGCAGGGCAGAAGTCAAGGTAAAGGAAGAGGGAGGCATTTGGACTCTTAGAAAAGCCGGTGTTATCAACTTTAGATTTTTAAAATACACTTGAAGGCACTGAAGGACTCCAAACAATCATAAACAAGTCAATGACAATCACAACAAATTGCTCTTAAGGCATGAATTTGCCTCAATCATACCTATCCCTGCCCTGAGTCTCGCTGAAATTTTTCATCATTGCCGCTGCCATTAATAGACCCTGTGATGCCCCTGATGATGTTTGTTACGTATCTAGGATTCCTCCCATGTTCTGGGAAGTACACGACCCATGTACTCTGCATTCTCTGACCAACCAAGCTCAAGGCTGCCTGGGTCATGTCGATAGCCCAAACATCAGACCCCGACCTCTGAGGTTTGTCTCGCTCTAACTGGTATGTCTGGGTATGTTTCCAAGGCTGCACTTGGCTGCTGATTCTCCACTGGGCACATACCTCCATCCGATGGTTCCCAGCACCATGCTATCCAGAACCCCTCCACACACGGAGACCAGCAGAAGCCCTATCAACAGTTTGAGAAGGCCACACCTGACTTTACCTCATTGCCCCTATAGCACTACTCTAAGTCTACAAAGGACCCTTTGGATTTAATGAAGAATAGGGATTATAGAAAGGAAGTTAGAACATGGGAAGAGAAATTTATAAACTGAGGACTCCAGATGAGTGTTCCCTTAATTCAATGAAAAGGCCCAAATAGAAGCTAAACGGCGTGTAAGAGACTTTTGTGTTTTACTTGCTGCTGATGCATCTTCCTTCAGCAGAAGACATTTCCCATTGGACCTTCATAGAGATACATACCTTCACCGACTAAGCGGTCCAAGGACAAAGGAATTCCTCGCAGAAACTTTCCCCGTGTAGTGGGTTGGATTGTGTCCCCAAAAAAGAAATGTCCAAGTCCTAAAGCAGAAGAAGAGGCGAGGAACGATCCTGACTAGAGCCTTCAGAGGGAGTGTGGTCCTATCAACACGTTGATTTCAGACTTCTGGCCCCCCAAACTATAAGACACTAGGTTTCCTTTGTCTAAGCCCTAAATTTTGTGGTGATTTCTTTTGGCAGCTCCAGGAAACTAAAATATCCCCAATCTGTACTAGTTAGTCTGGGCCAGGCTAACACTAATGGGAGGTCGGAAGTCGGGGGGACAGGTGGGAGGGGCTGAGGCTTTGGGGGACCAGGAGAGGATGGACTGAAGAAGGATAAACCTAGTCTTGTGCCCTGTGCTCCAGGGTCAAGCATGGATCCCATTCTGTGTAGACATTGGACTGGATCAAATTTGACTGAATCATGACTCAGTGAAACATTTCCAATGTGTCTCGGAAGACCAACATAAATTCTAAAAGATGGTAGGGTCTAGTGCTATCTTACGAAATAAAAACTTTCCTCTCAACGCAGCACGATCACACGTACTCCCGGCCAGAGCGGAAATTTCACTTTACGATATTAAGCAGAGTCTTCCTCTGGCCTGCCCTCCACGCATGCCATCCCTCTGGCCTCGGGCTCGCCCTGCTGCGTCCTAAAGATAATGACGGTGTCAATAATAATGGTATAAATAAAAAGAATTGCAAGCACTAATGTAGCACTTACTGTGTTCCCAGAAGTGTTCTAAGCAGATTAGATCCTTATAAGTAGTCCATTAAAAAAAGCAAAAAACAAAAAAACAAAAACCCGGGGCACCTGGGTGGCTCAGTTGGTTAAGCATCTGCTTCACCTCAGGTCATGACCCTGGAGTTCTGGGATCGCACCCCGCATCGGGCTCCCAGCCCAGCTGGGAGTCTGCGTCTCCCTCTGCCCTTCGCCCCGCTCCTGCTCTCTCTCTCTCTCTCGCTCCCTCTCTCTCTTTCAAATACATAAATAAAATCTAAAAAAAAAAAAAAAAAAACCAAAAACAAAACCTTCTGTGGCAGGCAATTATTATCCTCATTTCATAAAGGGCTGAAGAGAGAAAGGGACTTACTCAAAGACACACTTGGCTGGCAAATGGGAGGGACTTGGTCTCATTACAGAATCGACACCTGTATATGGAGACCGTATGGGTTGAACTGTGTCCTGCAGAAAGATATGCTGAAGCTCTAACCCCAGTACTTGGGAATGTGGCTTTATGTGAAAATAGGGTCTTGGCAGGTATATTCAGTTAAGATGAGGTCATTAGAGTGGGCCCTCATCCAACATGATCGGTGTCCTTCTAAGAGGAGGTGACTAGGACACAGACACCCACACACGGAGGAGAAGGCCATGTGAAGACACAGACACAGAGGGAAGATGGCCACGTGCAGACAGAGACTCTGCCACGGACCAGGGGACCCTGCCGGAAGCTGGCAGAGGCAGGAAGGCACCCTCCCCAGACGCTTCGGAGGAAGCACGGCCCTGCCCACACCTAGATTTTGGCCTTCCGACCTCCCGAACCAAGAGAAAATAAACTTCTGTTGTTTTAAGCCAGATTGTGATATTTTGTTACTGTTGCCCTAGGAAACTAATATTGAAATCTAGTGAATTTTCAGAAATTACTAATTTTCTTTTTCTCTTCTATTTGTGTTTAGATGTTTTTAACAGAAAAATAATGGGCAGCCAAGTAATGGGGCAAGTACCCTGTACTCACCCCGCGGGTCCCAGAAATAAAAAAATGTCCAGAACCCCAGAGGCTCCTGCATATATACCGTTCTTCGGAGTTTTATAGTGAGTGTTTTTATTTTGATGTATGTATAGATTCTCTTAATACCTCGGTAGGCATCTTGTTTCTATAGTTGGGTTTTGCGCATATCTCATCCTTGTAAAAGGATCCCTTAGCAGGGATGATTCATGTGCTCATGAGTATAAAAATGAGCAAAGGCTCGCCTGGCTTGCTTGGCTCAGCCCTGCGCCCGTAAGATGGTCCCGATGCTCCACGGACGGTCCAGCAGACCGAGTTCTCCCACTTTGCCCCTTTTCGGGAGTGCCTTGCCTGTTACTGGCTGTCTTCATTTCCATTGACATTTTAGAATCAGCTTGTCAGGCTCCATTTGAAAACAGCTGTTGGGATTTTTATTCTACTTCATTGAATCCATAGATGATACTGGGGAGAACTGATACTTTTTCAATATCGAATATTCTGCTACATAAACATGTTGTAACTCTCCATTTCCTTATTTCATAATTCCATAATTCCTTCTTAAACATATTCCACAGATTACCAGATTGAATCACTAGGCATATTTTATCAGAATTATTCTTAAGCACCTGAAATTTGTATGCTAGCTTACATATATATCTTTAATTTCATGTTCTGTTTGTTTCTCATATTTGGAAAGACTTGTGTTTATTTCTGTTTATTAACATAATAGCAAATATGTTATACTTATAAGTTCTAATAATTTATCATAGGTTTTGTTATATCTGCAAGATATAAACATTTGTATCATCCGCCAGTGTTTGCTTTTATTTCTTCCTGTCCAAATATTCTACATCTTTTTTTTTTCTTTTCTTTTCTCACTGCAGAGGTCAGGACCCCTACTACGAAGTTGACTGGAAGTGGTCAAAGGGGCACAGTGGCATGATCCCAGTCTCAGAAGGAGCATTCTGAAGTTTCACCATTTAAGAAAGCCAGTGCTTGGGGCGCCTGGGTGGCACAGGGTTAAGCGTCTGCCTTTGGCTCAGGGTGTGATCCCGGCGTTATGGGATCGAGCCCCACATCAGGCTCCTCCGCTATGAGTCTGCTTCTTCCT
Organism: Ursus maritimus; assembly: GCF_017311325.1. Classification (NCBI taxonomy): domain Eukaryota; kingdom Metazoa; phylum Chordata; class Mammalia; order Carnivora; family Ursidae; genus Ursus; species Ursus maritimus. The sequence goes on from NW_024423897.1 coordinate 58,126,626, forward strand.
CTCCCACTCCCCCTGCTTGTGTTCCCTCTCTCGCTGGCTGTCTCTATCTCTGTCAAATAAATAAATAAAATCTTTAAAAAAAAAAAAAAAGAAAGCCAGTGCTTACTGCAGTGATTTTCTAAAAATACCTTTCTAAGATTAAGGGAATTCCATTCTGTTATTGGTATGCGATGGCTTTATAAAAATCATAAACAAACACTAATTATTATACAATGTATTTTCTGCATCTATTGAGATGATCATACTATTTTCCTTCTTGATTCTATTCATGCGGTGAATTGCAATATTGATTTTGAATGATAAACAGCTCTGTGTTTCTGAAATTGGAAGCAAGCTGACCATGATGTCACATATTCCTATATATTTAGGATTTTTAAGGGCATTTTTTTAAATGTGATTTTTTTTTTTAAACTTGGAGCTGAACTCACAATTTTGAGGTCAAAGACCCTGAGATCAAGACCTGAGCTGAGATCAAGAGTCAGAAGCTTAACCGACTGAGCCACCCACGAGCTCCTAAAACGTGATCATTTCTAATCGTATATGAACGTACAAAACAAAAAGCTTCAAAAACTATGTATATGCAATAGATAAATACTTCCTTTTTCAATTTTTGTGAAGAGATTGTGTAAAACTGGTATTATTTCTTCATTAAATATCAAATGGATTTTACTGGCAATGCTATTTGGGCTTGGAATGTTCTTTGCCAGCTTTGGTAATCTGTTCTCTTATGAATGTGTCTATCACGTTCAAATTTTAAATTTACTAGAGCTGCGTGTACTATCCTCCTGTGATCTTTTTTAATGAGTGTGGGTCTGTTTCATTTCTGGTTCTGGCCTATGAGTATTCTATGCCTCCTCTCCTTTCTTATTTTGTTTTTCTTCTTTTGCTTTTTCATGGGTTTATCAATGTTATTAGTCCTTTTATAGAATCAACTTTTGTTTTTTTTGACCATGGATCTTATATATATTTTTCTATCTCATTAACTTCTGCTTTTATCTCCACTGTTTGGTCACTTCTAATATTTTTTGGTTAATTTTGCAGCTTTCCCTGTAATGCTTTAAGATGGGTGTTTTTAGATCACTGATGTTCACTCTTTCTTCTTATTTAAGTACAATGAGAAGTCTCTCGAGCTAAATAGGTGAGCAATATGGCCTCAATGACATTTTTTAAAAAAGATTTTATTTATTTATTCGACAGAGATTGAGACAGCCAGCGAGAGAGGGAACACAAGCAGGGGGAGTGGGAGAGGAAGAAGCAGGCTCACAGTGGAAGAGCCTGATGTGGGGCTCGATCCCATAATGCCGGGATCACGCCCTGAGCCGAAGGCAGACGCTTAACGACTGCGCTACCCAGGCGCCCCTCAATGACATTTTTGAAAGTATTATTCTGGCTAAGTTCAAAAGGTATGATCACAATTAACATTCTATTTTATAGGCATTCTATGCTTAATTCCAAAAAATTAAACCCTCAGAAACGCATCCAGTGGCAACTTGCCATTGCAATTCTAGAGCTGTTTCAGCGATAAATGTGAAGGAAAATAATTGAAAGAGAAGAGATTTTATAGGAAGTCAGACCTGCAAATAAAATGGAAAAGGGAACATAGTACAGCGTGGTTCACAATGTGTTAGACTGGATGGAAAGATGATACTTCAACAAATCAAACCACCAAGACATGGCATTAAAGACAAAGGAAAGCTGTGAAATGAAACCTGCATCATTCAAGTTCACTTCCATAAGATCTCCTAATGAAAATCTAGTCATCCTGGAATCACAGGTCATCTCTTAAATGAACCGTGCCTGGATGGTTCCTTCATTCTCTGGTACCCGCCATAGAGCAAAGAAAAGCCTACTGTGATGTCTTGCCCGTTGACAGAGGAGCCTGTTTGTATTGACTTGCTTTTATCTGAAAACAAAAAACCAAAATTGCCTATCAAGTTGACCTGGTTTGCAGAGAAGAGCAAGTTCATCTTTTTGAATGCTTATTAAATGGAAACTTCAAAAAGCTTGAGGCTGCGAAAATCAAGTGCCCACATTTGGAAAAGGCGAGTAATCCACACTAAATCCATCAAAGCTTTTTGCTCGACAAAACGTAACTGTTTCAAGTAAATGGCAAGTGGTTTCAGTCCGCCGTCGAGCAGGTTCTTTGGCAGTAGGAGACATTTCTAATTGCCAGCCTCCGAAGTAGAAACTGCGATAACAAAGGTGAAAACACCCATGACAAATTCTTAAGCAAAAGTTCTGGTGCACTGGCAGGAGGAAATTAGAGACTAAAGAGGTGAAGCTTGAGAAATAAATATCTGGAAACAACAAAGAAAGGAGGATGCCGTCCCTTAAGCTAATGACTATGCAGTGTGTCTGTACAGGTTTAGAAAGCAATGGTTTTAAAATGTGGTAGAAGCTAGGCTGAGGATAAGCCTGGAATGAGGAGCACAGTGACAGGGTGGTCCTGGGTACTGCCGTTCTGTTGTTCCGGGAGCTTACGCTGTCATCAGGCGGCTCCCTGACTCAGAGGATACAGCGTGAGCTCAATCTCCACGCACCTCGCGGGTCTGTTCGTCTGGCCACATGTCCCGGATGGACCAGTGACCAGAGGAGGCAGACATTTTCAGAGGTGCTCCCCTCTTTAAGGAAAACAAGTCTTTCTCATCACACAAATTACAATATCCAAAAAATAAAATTAAAAGGAGTGTCTCATCGTGGGCAAGAGCAAAAGTGGTGTGTGAAGAATCTCTTGAAGAGGAAAATGATAGCAGAGAAGTGAGAGTGACTTGAGGATTCCCAGGGTTGAGGTCTAGGAAGAGAAAGAGTGTGAGACACACCAGTGTGTGCTGAGGAAGACGAGGAGGAATGTGGGAAAGACCATGATGACTAAGGTGGAGAAAATGGGCAGGCCAGGGATGACATGTGAGAGAGGACTGACTCAGGTCCCTGAACCAAAGTGGACGGCATCAACTGAATACCTGTCCAACCGAACAAAACAGGTCCCTCCTGCCTCAGCATCGCCTGTTCTCCTGAGGAATAAGGTCCTTGTGAGGCTTTGTCAGGGGCCGACACACCTTCCAGGAGTCATTGGGTGGTGCCCATGCCACATCTGAGATGTGACTCTGTAGAGAAAGGTTTTGTTCAACTATTCGTAAGTTCCACCCAGTGAATAGAAAACACATACATGTGTGCGTGAAAGTGACTGACACCCCAAATCATAACATGTCAAACATACACAAAGACTTATATGTATATATTATCCATGAATTCATTTTTAATAAGATGTCTCGTGTAGGCAAAATATGGTGCAATAGGCAATTTCAGACCAGGATTGTGAGTATGCAAATTAATACAACTGTTTTGAAAAACAAGTAGGATTTACCAAGATTCTTAACATCTATATTCCTCTTCCCTTGTCAGTGCTAGCTATGGGTATTTATACCGAGGAGACGATTTGCTGGAGTTGCGCACGAATACTTGTGTTCAGAGATGTTCATGAGATTGTTTTAGATATTGGTAAAAGGATAGAAACAACCTAAACATTCAAAATAGTTGACAAGTTAAGCCAAATATATATATGTTGCAACACTTCTGTTGATAACACACCACTACAAAACTTAGCAGCTTAAAATAAAAAACCTTTATTTTGCAGGTTGACAGTTTGGCCGTTCTTCTAGCTTCGTCTGGATTTGGCTGTCTTCGCTGTTTTCGATGTCGTATCTGGTCCCTCGGTTGGGAAGACTAGGGTGATTGGAGCCCCTCTCCACATGGTCGTCATCCCCCAGTGCGTTAGCTTAGGGCTCGAAGAGTGAAAGTGGAAATGCACAAAGGTTCTTGAGGCCCAGCCTCAGAACTAAAAAATGGCTTTTTATTGGCCAAAGCAAGTCCCAGTTCAGCCCAGATTCAGGGGCGAAGTAAGCAATGGATTCTGCCTCTTCATGAGAAGTGCCCATTTTGGGATTCGACCACAGGGAGATTCTCCTGCGTGGCTCCTGGATCCCAACTGCTACCATACTCTGTAGCCATGAAAATAGCATCTGTGTGGTGACTCTCTGGAAAAACTTTTGTCAATACTAAATGAAAAGAGCAAAAAGCAAATTTGGTTATGCGACATGAGGGCAAAACAAGCTTGTTAGAAAAGCAGGAAATAATGCAACTGGAAGGTAATAATAACTGTATTTTGGTGACAGAGCTGTGGATGATTTTTCTGCCACTCTTTACATTTCTGTGTTTTGGAAGTCCCAATAGAATGTGAACATTTGTGCATGTATGTGTGCGCACATATGCACACACACACACACACACACACACACGCAGAAACCGAGAGAGAGAGACAGAATATTTTGGCTTACACTTTCTCTAGATGGAGATATATTGTGTGGTGGAGTTGGGCGTACGGTGGGAACATTTTTAAAACCCATTAAGCCTGCCGCGCTACTTACGAGTCATTTGCTCCTCCTGATGGGGAAGGGAAAAACAGTCTACATAACTGCTTTCATATAACGTGTCACAAAACCTTTTTAAAAGTTACAAGCACCGTTAAAAGAGCACATATAATTAAAACATAAAGAAGAAAACAGAGAACAGAAGGGATTTAATGCAAACAGAATTGATGCTTTTCCAATGGACTTAATGTTCTAAACGTTAGTGTGGTTGAATTCTTCCTCTGGGTATGGAGAGCAAAAAATGAGGACCCCCGATCGCCAACGACCCTGTAATGGGCCGATATAAGAGCAGAGAGGGTGATTTAATGTCTGGGGAGGTGAAAAACCACAAAGAATACCGCGAAGGGTACTTACTACAGTTCTAACGCCTCAACTCCCAGGCAGAGCCTAGCGGTCAAAAAATGGATTGCTTGTAGAAGACGGGGGCCTCCAATCGCTCTTGAAGTTTATGATGAAATACTGCAAATAAAATGTATTGTAGAAAGAAAAAAAAAGCCAGAAGCCCGGCAAGAATTAATTAATAATTGATCAAGTCATTGGTAAGTGTGGCAGGCAAACAAGTGTGAAATGGGGCTGGATGAAGTGTAGCAAAGGAGCAAACCAACTGGGCTCCATGTGCACTCGACATGTGTGGTGCCTGCTTCCTAATACAGCGAGAGTTTCTTCTCATTTTCCCTTTTTAATTCTTGGATAGATTTTTCTTTTCAAATTTTATTTATTTTTAATTTTCATAAAATATCCACAGCCACCGGCATTTAAATAACTAAGATTATACCCATACTTCAGTCCACGACCCTGACACTCTGCTCCCTGCTGCACATGCTATTCCAGGCCTTACAAAGAAGAACGGACGTGCTTTTTGGGGTGTCAGGAGAACAAAGCAGAGGCCAGCTCTGGAGTTTTGCATGGGACAAGAAGAGAAGTAGAGAAATGAGTCTGGGTTACAAAAATGAAGGTGATGAGACACGGTCCTATTTGAAGTAAATCACGAAGATATCACCAACAAACTTGGCTAATGGACTAAATGTGGGTTGTGAAAATTACGACCCACAAAAATTGGGTGTTTGGCCCGAGCAACTGGTTGGAGCTAGCATTCACTGAGATGAGTGGTAGCAGCTTTTTGAGAGGAAATCAAAAGATTTTTATAAAGACATGTTAAATTTAAAATGTCTATTAGACATCCAAGCTGAGATCACAAGTTGCCTGTCGGATTTACAGCCCAAAATTCAGAGCAGATAGAGGCTAGATATAAAAGTTGGAGAGCCATCCATATATAAATGGAACTGAACGAGATCACCCAATCAATAGGTACCCAGAAAGTAAATCATGGAAACACAGAGATTAATCTTGTTCATGGATAGAAGACATTTCTGTGTTGACAGAAACTATTAGAACTATATTGTAACCATGTAACTTCTCTCAAAACTTATCTGTACATTTGATGGCAGTTCGGTCAAAATCCCAAAGGATTTTGGAATGCCCATGGAATCTGAGCCTCTAATTCTGAGGTGCGTATGTACTTATGTGAAGTGTTTTTGCGTTTCGGTGACAGAAAATCCAAAGTCGTTCAGGGAAACGGACCATTGCTTGGATCAGGAATCTTGGTGATAAAACTGCGTGAGACAGGTTTATTTCAGTAAGTCAGGATTTCGTGTGCTTTCAGTTTCTGGGCCGTATTTAGCTTAGATATCATCCGTCACGTTCATGCTGGTTCCCTCCCCTGTGTGCAGAACTCATGTCGCTGTCTCAGCTTCACGACAGAATAGAAACCTGGCCCACCGGGGGAAGAAATGCCTCTTACAGAACAACTTTCTTTCTTTCTCTGAAAAACAAGGTGGCTTTGTCCTTGGAGCTTCCGGGAAACCTCTTGCCCAGCCTTGACCTGAACAGGGTCACGTGTCCATGCCAGTCTCAGGGCTCAGTGAACGTCACCAATCCATCCTAGGTCTGGGGCTCGGTCCTGAGGAACGTGGGCTGCATGGTGGAGGGGAGGTGACTGCATGAAACGTGGTGTATGCTGGGGGAGTACAAAGGGCAGTGGGTGTTGAGTAAGATATAATAACATATATTACTATACCAGAGGAAAACGCACACAAGAAGCAAACATACGTTTAAAAGAATAGTGAGGGGGCACCTGCTGGCTCTCAGGGTTGTGAGTTCAAGCCCCATATTGGGGATAGAGTTTACTTAAATAAGAAAAATTAAAAAATATTGGAAGAATAATGAGGAAGAATTTGCTCTTCTGAATAACAAAGCAACGTGTGGAATTATAGTGGTAAAAATGTCTGCTATGGGCTCCAGAATGAGCAAATGAACTGATTAAGGAGAACAGAGCAAGAATTCACTCTACAATGAAGCCAGCACTTAAAACCAGTAGACACTAATGGATTAGTCAATAAATGGTATCATAAGATTGACAATGCATTTGGGGAAAAAAATAAAGTTAGAGCCCCACTTCATAACAGTCACAAAAACAGACTACAAATAAAGAGCTTAAGATAAAATATGTGTGTTAATTCAAAAATAAATGAGGAAGTTGTTTATAGTCTTCTGGGGATGGAAGGCATTTCTGAGCAAGTCACAAAGCCCAGTACCCATAAAGGAAAATGATGACAGACTGTACAAGATGAAGACTGAAAATATTTGTAGGACACAAGATGACATTCCAAACCTGAAAGGTAGCCCCCCCCGGCTGGAAATATTTGCATACTAATGGCATAAGTAATTATTTAACAAATATCTGAAATACAAAAAGGGGGGATGCCTGGGTGGCTCAGTTGGTTAAGGCTCCCACTCTTGGTTTCATCTCAGGTCATGATCTTAGGGTCATGAGATGGAGTCCCGCCTTGGGCTCCATGCTGGGCATGGAGACTGCTTAAGATTGTCTCTCTCCCTCTCCCTCTACCCCTCCCCCTGCTCGTGCTGTCTGAAAGAAAGAAAGAAAGAGAAAGAAAGAAAGAAAGAAAAGAAAGAAAGAGAAGGAAAGAAAGAAAGAAAGAAAGAGAAAGAAAGAAAGAAAGAAAGAAAGAAAGAAAGAAAGAAAGATAAAGGAGCATAGACATACTTTTTTTTTTTTTTTTAGATTTTATTTATTTGACAGAGAGAGAGACAGCCAGCCGGGGAGGGAACACAAGCAAGGGGAGTGGGAGAGGAACAGGCAGGCTCCCAGCAGAGGAGCCCGATGTGGGGCTCGATCCCAGGACTCTAGGATCACACCCTGAGCCGAAGGCAGATGCTTAATGACTGAGCCACCCAGGCGCCCCACACAGACATACTTCTAAGTCAAAAGCGTTCAAGCTAAGAAGATTTCTTGCTCACAGCTGACCCTTTTTTTGGAGGACAACAAGACTCATAATTGGTACTGGCTGTCACTCTTTGTGGTACCTTTGCAAATCCCACCCCTGCCCCATCTGATCTGTCCAAGGCTAAACCTCAGGATAATTCATTTCCTTCAGCGTATTCCCTTTCCTGTCCTGCTTCCCTCCCTCACTCTCTGAAGAACTTGTCCTCATGAATCCGTATCTTGATCCAGTGGGTAGACAGCATCCACAGCTGGAGATCCCCCTGCTCCTACTGCCTCATCCTGCCCTCTTCATGTAAAAGTCACTGCAAGGGGAAGTTCCCCTGACCCTTCAGGCTAACACGGTCCCCTCTTCTATGCCCACAGCATCCAACCTCTGTGAGAACGCTTACATTCAGCTGACTCACAGATTCCAACCTGGCTGCTGGATACTCCTTTCCAAACCGAGGATACAGACCCATTAGAAGGTCAGAATTCAACTTGGTAGGTCACAATCAGCATTTTACGGATGGTATAGACTAGATTAGAATGGACAAAAGAGAAAAATGTCAAAGAGCATGATATAAGAAAATAGTGAACATTGATTCCTTGAGGGTTTCCATGTATGTGTCTGTGTAGCTATTGGTATTACAATGTACAGAATGTGTATTTCTTTTTGTGGTTCAGAGTCAAAGCATTGACCAGCCCTTGTGCTAGACTGTAAACTCTATGAGCGCAAAGACTTTGCTTGGGGGATGCTGTGTCTGTAGCACCCAATGCAATTGCCAGCACCGGGTAAATTACACGCAGTAATAACATCTACAGCTGTAATAATATCTAAGCAGTAATAATATCAGCAGTACATAATATCAGCAGTTATTACGGGGCTGGGCACTATTCTATATGTTTTTTACATATCTCATTTCAAACTCACAATTACTTTAAGAGATGTTATTGTATGAATTTCACATGAAAAGAAACTGATGCTTCAGTAAACACTTTGTGGCAGGTGGGTCAATATTTTTATTATCCTTCCATCAATAATAATAATAAAAATTCCAATTTGAGTGACAGCCAGTACCAATTATGAGTCTTGTTGCCGGTTAACTTATTTGACAAGCTTGCACGGTGTGCATACTCTATTCCAGGGTTTGCAGTGGGGGGAAGAGAGGATAAAATATAGTTCCTGGCCTTGAAGTACTCAAGTCTAGAAAAGTCTCAGAAATTAAGACAACTTCAAGGCCCCATAGAGAAGCCACCTGATGGCAGGAATTGTGAGGCGTTCTTGGAAGAAAGCAAAGACCCCCTAGACTGAATGCAATAAAGACTCCTGTGTAAATTCTGAACTCTGGCTAAGTACAGATGCAGCAGCCCTGTAGGTCCTAAGAAGAAGAAGCCATCTGTAGTGGGACACGAATGACAGGTCCTTCTTCGGATTTCTAAAGCAGTCTCCTTCTTTTGCTCATGCATTTTGGCCTTGGGTAAACTAACAGCAGGATCATGGTCTCTGGCTTGGAGAGTCCACAAGAGCCAGGACTCCATCCAGAAAGGCAAGAGACTGATCTCTGCACGATAAACTGTAACTGATGGGAAACAGGAGACTCAAGACAGCTGGACACACACAAACCCCCCGCTTTCTCTTCCTTGTGCCTCCTGGAGGAGTCCCATGTGCTGAGGGAGCACTCAGGCTGGGTGGCCCATTGTGTCCCATTGTGGCCGGCTGCGAGGTTGCGCCCAGTCCGTAGGCAGTCTGCCAGGCTGCTTCACACCTGCCCTGCTCGGCACCTGCCAACTGTCAGGCTCTTTCTCAAGGAATGCAGCTAATACACCATACATCCCAAGCTGGCATGACGGGAGCAGCCTCAATCACAGTCAGTAGAATCTAGATGTCGAAGGGCAAATTCAGTAGGATTTGCCTTAGCCATATCTGGCTTGTTTTTTTGTTTTTTTTAACCAACTCATGGGCAAGAGGAATTAGATGTTAATATCAAGGCAGGATTGCATATTACTTATGGATTATAGCACAATATCACAATTATATAGGTTATGGAAATAATAGATAAGTGGACCCCAATCATTTCAGAATCTGGGCACTTAAGTAAAACCTCGGCACGTAAGTAGAATCATCTAAAGAATGCCCAGTTAGGGATTTTCCTTGCCTGCATGTGTTACGAGTCACAGTAGAAACACCTGGAAGGCATAAAAAATCCCGCAGGACAAGTCATCCCCACTCTTAAGCTCAGTTAGCGGAGCCTGCCGGCACTAGATCCGCATACAGTAAATCAACTGGATCTGTGAGACAAAACTGGGAAGCATTCAGGAGTTAGCTGGAAGATGCTCATATGCAGTTTTCATCTTCCCTAGCAAAAAAGAAATGTGAGTCTCTTGTCTGGAGTATAATAGTCTGATTTTACAGCGTTGCAGTGAAAACTCTTTGAGAGAAGAGACAAACTGCCAGGTAGGTCAAAGATTATTCTCAAGAGGTTATGAACCAGCAGCGAGACAGAGCCTTGGGGGGAACTCATTCTTGTCTTTCAGAAGAAACAAAGGTTGCGGTATCCTCGGCTGGTAGAAGCTGCATTGGGAGCAGACCATTCTTTTAAATTAAGTATCACCTGGATCAATGTAGCTCATTTTTATTAATGAAAGGTAGGGAAAATTATCCTTGGTCTTGATCTAACTTCTCAAATACTTGAAAAAGAAGGTGGAGGTTTTGAAGAGAAACTCTAAAACAAGACTATGTCCCAAAGACTTACAGAGACCCCCTTGTCATGATTATGAGACACATCTCATCACTTGTCATAACTTTAGGTATTAGTAACACACATAAAAATATTTTTTAGAGCATGAATTCACAATAAGGATGCTATTCCCTTAAAGGGAAGAAAAAATGTTTTTGGGGGGAGAGCAAACCAATCTTACTCTGATTATGTGTAAAGCACAGAAATATGAGGAACACATCAACATATATGAAGTGTATCTGTGGTATTAAAATTTCATAAGAGGTGCAATTAGAGAAAATATATCTAAAAAGTTTGCTTAATGGGGATTAAAATGAAAATGGGGCACCCAGGTGTCGGTGGGTTAAGCGACTGACTCTTGATGTGGGCTCAGGTCGTGGCCTCGGGGTCTTGGGATTGAGCCCCGCCTTGGGCTCATGCTCTTGGAGTCCGCTTGGGATTCTCTCTCTCTCTCCCTCTGCCTCCCCCCCTCAAATGCTCTCTCTCTCTCAAATAAATAAGCCTTTAAAAAATAAATAAAATGAAAATAAAACATTCAGAAAAACTGCTTTAGGGCATGAAATGGGTCTGTAAGGAAAACAGATTCAATTCAAAATATATGTATTGAAAACATGTGTTAAAATATGTTTTATTTTATATCAAATGTATATTATATATTAAATCATAAATTAAATTAAGTAAATAAAGTATATATTAAACCATTATAATTATTAAAATACATACACAAAATATATGTTAACAATGTATATTAAAACTGCACTGCTATGCTTGCACTGTCCTAGCACAGGGGAAAAGAAAACTGGAGCTCTGTGAGGAACGACAGAGAGCTCATAAAATATTGAGGCTGATATTTTTAAGCCACAAAAGCAAACACATCATTTTGCATGTAAGTGTGCCTGTGCATATGCACGGATGTGGGTGCTGGCACCCGTGGGAGAGAGGCCGTGGGCACAGAACGAGCCTCGTGAGATGAAGAGAGGCGAGAGTTAGAGATGGTTACATGCATGTGTGTGAGTGTGAGTGTGTGTCTGAGTGTGTGAGCGTGAGTGTCTATGTGTGCGCATGAGTGTGTGAGAGTGTCTGTGAGTGTGTGGGTATGAGTGTGTGTGTGTGTGTGATGGGGAAAGAGGGAGGAAGGGGGAGGAAGGAAAGGAGAGATGACAGACAGACAGATAGAATAAATGCCAATTGAACAAGTTCTTGCCTAGGAAAGCTTTCTGGAAAAGGTAAGTCATCCTGAGTCTTGACAGGAGCACAGGGTTCAGAATTCCGTGTGAGGAGAGAACGTCCTGTCTGGAGATGAGGGATAAGTGCGTGAACTGGGGCTTGAAGGTCAGAGCCAAGGGCATGCCTGGTGGCGGTGGCGGGCAGCGCGAGTCTGGCTGAGGCTGAATGCTGGCTGACAAGGTGGCACCAAGCTGGGGACAGCCGGGGATCTTCAGTGCTGAGGGGAGAGCCAGCCTGGGGAGGGCCCCATTTGAGGGACCTGGGAGGAGAGGACACGGGACACCGAGTGCAGTGTGGGCAGAGGGACCTGGCAGCCGGGGCGCTCAGGATCCAAACAGACCAGAGGTGGCATCCTAAGGAACCACTTCAGGGATCACTGAACAAATCGCTGGAAGCTGGCTGCCTGACATTTTGGCTTTTGATTGGTGACTGCTAATTCCAAAATGAAATCAAGAACACATGGAGCGTGCTTTTGCTTGGTGTGTGGAAAAGTGACAATGAAATCAAGAGCGCTCAGGAGGCTGATGAAATCAAGTTTTCCACCAAACCAAGAAACCAACGAGGAAAGAGAAGGATTTTAACCACTTCCTCATTAAAACCACAATTTCTCTTCTCTACCCGTGGCCTCCATTTCATTCTGAGGAAAACAGAAACAAAACTAGACATCGCCTTTTCTGACTTTAAAAAAAGGACCCTACGTGTCGTTTAAGCATATGGCGTGCTGCTACATGACACACGGGCACACACGCAGGACACGGTCACTTACATCCGCTGAAGTCGTGCTTCCCGCCGATAATCACATATATAAATTGTATTACAGAGCCACATCTATTGCCTATTTCCTCAAAAGGGCATCCTATGTTGGAAGAGAATGTCATTCTAGATGTGCTTAGAAAGAAGAAGTGTCAGGAAATCTACACCAAATTAACTTAAAGAGAAAAGTACTCAGAAACGGAAAGACCATAAATGGTGTCTGCAGCACTCCCTGAGTTAATGCACGCCTAAAGTGCCTCTTATTATTGCCCGAGTTTTGTCACGTTTGCTGTGTCACAGTTGGGGATTGTGGAGATCGGTGACAAGTCCTCTGTGGCTGAGGGAATGAGGTATGCTCGGAGCGCGCAGTCTTGCCTCATGCTCGGTACCCGCAGAGTCACGGAGCAAAACCAGTGGAACGGAGGGTGGGAATTAGCATCTTCAATAAACCACAGAGACTTATAAAGTAAACACAGATAAAGGCAAGATAGGTGGCTAGAGACTGCCTATATGGGGAGACTTGAAAACCAAGTTACAGGGGGCTAGAAAACAGAACAGATTACCTCGGGGAAGACAGGGAATGAGAAAAAGCAGAGGGATCGCAGGAGACAGAGGGGGCAGGGTGTAGGCAAGCACAAGGTCTAAATAGCCTCTTGGGGACATTGCCTAAGCTCCTTCCCTCTTCAAAGGGAAGCAGTATTATTCAAGGCTGTTGTGAGGAAAGATGGGACCTCTGGAGAGATTCTCCAGCCTGAGATCTGAAATTTTTCTGTTGCATGATTTTCTTGTCAATTAAGATCCCTCCGGAGTAAGAAGAGTCCTTCCAGACTTTAGCTGGACATCCTAATTCCCCTTTCTTTGCATCCTAACTGCTTTCTATCTGTGAGAGAAAATATATCTGATCCTATTAGGAATTCTAGCCCTGCATGAATAAAACAGAAAGTGTATTAAAATTCGTATAAAAAGCAGCTCAGATCTACCTCTGGCAATAAGAATGATTCATTGACATCATAATCTTCTTAAAAGCTAACCTGGAAGGGTCAGGGAAGAGGGGAGATGGAAAAAGCTTTTATTCCTGGAAAAAGAGTCTAAAATAGACAGTTGAAAAAATTTTCACTGACAAATTTTGAACAAATTGTTTTTATATTTGCCTCAGAGTAGAAACTTCTTTAAAGGCCCAGCGGTGTTGAAGGAGAAACTGTGTTCGGAAGAATCTTCCCTACGAGCAATGGAGAGAATACATCCCAGGTCCTCTAACGAGGATGTTCAGCACACCAGAGGGGAGGAAACAAAGCAAGAATCCCGAAGCAAGAAGTTCTGAGTCAACAATGACCTCAGTCAAATAAAATATTCTGAGCTTCTGTGACCTAAACTGTTTATTGAAAATAATATTTGGTGTTGTTATAAAATGCATTTCTACAAAGCCTTCCGTATTTCTCCCTTTCCGAGGTGGAGTCTGTCTCCCCTTCACTGCAGTGTGGGTTGGACTTAGTGAGTTGCTTCCAGAAAATCCCATGTGGCGCGTGTGATAGTGTGAGTCCTGAGTCATGAAATGCAGCTTTCTCCTTGTGCTCTCTCCTGAATGACTTGTTCGGGGAAAGCCGGCTGCCATGTTGTGAGGACACTAGAGTAGTGGGCCCTCTCAATGGAGAGATTTAATGATGAGGAACCGAGGTCCCCCTCCTCAGCAGTGGTGGGAGGGAACGCTCTCAGCAGGGGCTCTCCTGTCGAAGTCAAATCTTCAGATGACTTCAGGCCCAGCCAGCATTGTGAGTAGAGTTTCCTTAGAGTCCTTGAGCCAGAACTTCCCAGCTAAGCCATTTCTGATCCACAGAAGCTGTGAGATAATAAATGTGTACTATTCTAAGTCACTAAGTTTGGGGGTATTTGTTGTACAGTCATAGAGGACTAAGTAACAACCCACACTGCCTCACAGAAGAAGCATGGAGATTCAGTGAGACAGTGTTTGTGTAAGGACTGTAAGGGCTTGTGCAAATCCATAATGGCTGCCACCTGGCCCGCGTGCTCCAACGGCCATGGTTTTGAGGATGCCTGGCACACAGGCTTATCCCAAGATTGTAACGCAGCAAGGCAAGGGCTGTGCGATCCCTATTCTTCTCCAACGCTGTCTCTAGCCACTGATGCTGTTTCCGAGACAGAGCAGCTGGTTACCAAGTATCTGCTAACAGAATGAATCAACACATTTTGAGCCAATTATTCATATTCTCCAAACTCCAGCTGCCTCCTTTGTAAATTAAAGGAGTCAAACGAAATGATCTGAAATATTTGTCCTGGTCCTGTAATAATGCTGAAATTCAGTAGGCAGAGGTTTGCATAATGCTATTTATTTTAATTTATTAATAAAAGTACTTATTTATGGATGTTTTATTGATTTATTGTATATAAGTAAAGATAAATAGCTCCTGCTATTGGCTCTGTGCCAGGGACTGTATTAAGGGTCATACAGGTAGCATTTTATTTCATGCTCTCAACAGCCCTACGAGGTTGGTACTGTTATTTTGCTGATTTTAAAAATAAGAAATCTATGGCAGAAAGAAGTGATATAACTTTCCTAAAGTTACATGGATGGTAAATGTGAGCCTGGATTTGAATGAGGGGACTGATCATTATAATCCAAATATGAGCCTGTTTGAAGTTTGACTTTGTGGAATGGCGAAC
Source organism: Ursus maritimus (assembly GCF_017311325.1). NCBI lineage: Eukaryota > Metazoa > Chordata > Mammalia > Carnivora > Ursidae > Ursus > Ursus maritimus. The sequence continues at coordinate 58,141,733 of NW_024423897.1, forward strand.
TGACCTGTCTTCATGCTGGAAAATAAGCCAAGGGCAATCCCTTATGAATATTCATATCTCCAGTGCCTAACACACAGCAGATTCTCAAGCAGGGCTCATTCAGTGAATGAGTGGATGGTGAATGAATGAATGAACACAAACTGTGGTGTGGAAACACCTTTAATTCACCCAAAATGTGGTGCAAATATTGAATTTCTCCATAATTTTTGCATATATATATATATATATATACACACAAACACACAGTGGAATATTACTCAGCCATCAGAAAGGATGAATACTTACCACGTGCAATGACATGGATGGAACTGGAGGGTATTATGCTGAGTGAAATAAGTCTATCAGAGAAAGATGAGTATCATATGGTTTCACTTACATGCAGAATATAAGAAACAGGGCAGAGGACTGTAGGGGAAGGGAGGGAAAACTGAATCAGAAGTCCTCAGAGAGAGAGAAAAACCATGAGAGACTCTTAACTATAAGAAAGAAACTGAGGGTTGCTGGAGGGGAGGTGAGCGGGGGATGGGTAACTGGGTGACGGGCATTAAGGAGGGCACGTGACGTGATGAGCACTGGGAGTTATAAGCAACTGATATATTATTGAACTCTACATCTGAAACTAATGATGTACTATAAGTTGGTTAATTGAATTTAAATAAAATAAATAAAATAAATAAAATGAGTAATGTATAGAATTGTCAAATCACCTATATTGGGCACCTGAGACTAATATAAAATTATATGTCAACTGTCCTTTAATAACGAAAATTAAAACTACATTTAAAAGATTAATGAATTAAAATCCAGAGAAATGTCATAATTAAATTTTAGTATAAGGGATGGGGTAGGTACCATTCACAGAGTTGTAGGATATTGGTGATTTGACCTACTTCCTATCAGATCTAGGACAGATCTGCTTTTCCATCTGAGTTTCAGTTTGAGGGCTGTGTATTAGGGGTGCTATTTGGTTTTCTGTGGCCCAGTGGTTCCCAAACAGTCACCCTTTGAAGTGAAAAGATCCCATAAACTTTGCCCTTAATCAGTCTATGAGCTTGAGCATGGAATTGGGAAAATTAAGAATTGGCGAGAACCTATACTTAAGAATTTGGAAGTTTGGGGGCACATCCAACTCTTGATCTGAACTTGGTCTTGATCTCAGGGTCGTGAGTTTAAGCCCCACGTTGGCGCGGGGGTGGGGAGGGACTTAAAGAAAAAGAATTTGGTTGGGGCGCCTCGGTGGCACAGCGGTTAAGCGTCTGCCTTCGGCTCAGGGCGTGATCCCAGCATTATGGGATCAAGCCCCACATCGGGCTCCTCCGCTATGAGCCTGCTTCTTCTTCTCCCACTCCCCCTGCTTGTGTTCCCTCTCTCGCTGGCTGTCTCTATCTCTGTCAAATAAATAAATAAAATCTTTAAAAAAAAATAAAGAAAAAGAATTTGGAATTTTTAAAGTAGATTCAATTTGAATATTGTAATTCTCTTAGAATTACTAAAGCCCATTTTTATGGGCTAGTTCATCAAATCCTTGTAAGGGACGGCTTCTAAATGATGTTATAATAGCAGTTGTACCACTAAGATTTTTTCTCTCTTTCAAATATGTGAGGGAAAATACACACAAAGGCTTGGATGAATGGTTTTGGGGTGGGAGAGCCATCAGAGATGAGAAAAGACTGACAAGCTAGAGCCACATGTTTGCTAAGATTATGAGGGTCAAACACAGGAGCCGGTTCCCAGAAGAGAGCGCAGTCCTGTAAACAGAAGTAGACACATCATCTTGAAACAGAGAAAGAATGATGCCAGTTAACAGGAAGCCCTCATCCACATAGTCAACTTATTTCCATAACTGTGTTTTGTATGAAATGTTCATATTGTAAGGGTCTTATATTGTAGAAAAGAAAACATACCACACCCAGCCCTGACCCTGGGTATAAGAAGCCATTTTTGCTCAGAGTTATGTGAATTCTCTGCTTTTCCTATGGCTTCTCTGTACCTGAGTTATTTACTTTGCTTCTTCATTAATTTGGTAGATTTTATCATTTAAGTTTTTGCTTACGTAGGGCTTGTGGGAACTATAACCTGAGCTGTTTCATGCTTAAATGACTTTATTTTTCAGGGATGGTGACAATGACAGAAGACACTCATAGTCTTTCATTATCTTGTTTCTTGGGTACTTTGCGCCTACCAAACATTGCACTGTAGTAGTCGGCCTACTCAACAGCTCCTTCAGGTTGCCTTCTCTTTTGTCGTTTGTCCTTGAACTTCTCCTCAGAACGGCCTTGATGAAGAAGAGTGCACATCAGTTCGTGTGAACCCAGTGTGATTTTCCACCCTGCAGATTCAATTCTTCACTGATTCAGAGTCTACGGTGATTTTACCCTCAAGGCTAGCAATTATACCGGATCATTGCAGTCTGTTTTCCATATCTGCTAGCTTCTCTGATTACAATGAAATATTTTGTTTTATTTATTTTTTTAAATGATTTTTTATTATATTATGTTAGTCACCATACAGTACATCCCCGGTTGAAATATTTTGTTTTAATTATCTGCTCATCGGTCACCTCTGATCATCTCGAATCCTCTTGGTGAATGACGTGGCTTTAGTGTGAGTTTCCTTCTCTTCGTCACTGCTCTCTTTTTTATTAATTCAGGGAGAATATTTTGTTCCTCAGATGTGTTTCCTGGGCATGCCGTCTTCCTTTCCATCTCGTTCCCTTGTTTGTCCATATTGCTTTTGAGCTATGATTTCTTTGAATGCGCGTCTCATTAAGTTGTCATGCAGCATGACACCATTGTGACAAATTCTCTGGTGCTTCCTGAATTTTGTTTTCCTTTTAACTTCTTCGTCTGTCATTTACATGGCGTGCTCCTTTCTTGTATGTTCTGTGATGAGGTGTGATTGGAGACTCCTCACAGAATTTTTTATCCTGCTCAGGAATGAAAGGCTGTGCCAGCACGTTCTCCTTGCTCTGATGTGATATTGGTGATTTCACCCACTTCCTATCAGATCTAGGACAGATTTGGTTTTCTAGCCGAGCTTCAGTTTGAGGGCTGTGTCTAAGTGGATTCTCTTTGGTTTCCTGTGCGGCCTGAGGCTATGGAAGGGAGGAAGAGGATCTGGCTGAGGTACTTGTTCTCTCTTCTGCCGTGTTGCTCTCTGTCTTAAGTGCCCTGTACCACTCAGCACTGGGAGATGACCCAAAGCCTCAGACTTGGACCCCAAAGGGTAAATTATGGAGTCCTTACTTGCCTTGCTCACTTGCTAAGATTATGAGGGTCAAACATAGGAGCCGATTCCCAGAAGCGAGCGCAGTCCTGTAAACAGAAGTAGACACATCATCTTGAAACAGAGAAAGAATGATGCCAGTTAACAGGAAGCCCTCTTGCCCATTTCTCCCCAGCATCTCTTTCCAGTACCCCTTGGTTAAGAAAGATAAGGTTACCTTTCAGTTTGAATTTCAACATATTTGGAAGAGAGAGACCAAAAACTCTCGAGATTTGTGAAATCACCACTGGAGTTTCTGAGGAATGAAGCAGAGTCAGGAGTGAACTGTGCTGTGTACTTCACTCAAAATCCCTTTTCTTTCTTTCATTTCAAGTTGGGGGTTAATGGAATCGGGTTATATCCATCTCTGTGTTTGGTGTTACATGTACTTTGGGGTTGGGGTTTCTACTAAGTTTTTGCTCTTTGGGTACAAAGGGAGAGATTCTATAATGCAATTGCAATTTTCTCTCTTAAGTTGCAAGTTTATCTTTACAACAAACCTCTAGTATCTTTATTTAAAAAACAACAACAAAACCAAACCCTCCTTTTCACTTCACCTCAAGCATCTTTTTGCAAGCTTACCTTTTTTTCCATCATCAAATGATATTTTTGAGGACAATGATTAATAATACAGTTGTCTTGGTTGATTTAAATAAATAGCTCTGTTTTTTAATTTTTGTGATCAGTATAAATATAATAAATGCTCATTATTAAGTCTGGAAGGAAGCACAAATGATTGAGATGCAAAAGATTTATTTTATATATGTTTTTAAAGATGTAATTGAGAGGAAATAGAGTCCAACTGCCCCCTCCCTCCTTCTCTTTGGGGCAGGACCTAGACCTGTGAGGACAAAGTGGGCCTGCAAGGGAGTAGAAAGGAGCACCGTTCCTGCTTCCTCAGCCCAGTCCTGCCTGGCATTCATCAGCCCCAGCAAGGCTAGGGAGCAGCAGGAGCCCGTGTGAATTAACAGTGCTGCCCTAAGGCTGTGTCTGCTGTCATCTGTATCATAGCTGACCTTCCACATCCAGGTCCATAGACATCCTCACTGCTCCTGGAAACTGCCACAGCCACCCAGCAACCCAGCAGCAGAGCACAGATCCTTCCTCAAAGAGCCTGTCCCTTCCCTGGCTGAAGTGATTCCCCCTGAGGCACCTGCCAGCCCATGCACTATTCCCTTCACCTCCCCATCAGCATCTACAGCTGTTAGCAACCTTGCGGGTGTATATGTCACATGCACTAGAATGTAAGCTCCATGATGTGGGAGTGCTGGTCTGACCTGTCCAGCTCTGCCTTTTTACCACAACTCAGGATTTCCTCATCACATGAATCAAATGCTTTTCTGGACTCTCAGTCAGGTCTGCAGGACTGGTCCTCAGCCCCAGATTCCTGCTTGGCATTAGAGTTTTCTTCCAGCAACTGAGCTCTGCCCCTGAACTCACCTCTGCCTTGGGACCTTTTCAGTCTTCTTGGTCCTTGCTGTCCCCCTTGGGGCCCTCTCAGCCCTGCATACCTACCCCAGCCAGCAGCTGTTCCCATGAAGGCGATCACCTGAGGACTCACCAGCCACCTGCATCTCGGTATGCCCACCCCGCAGTGATTCTTCAGATCCACCCTGACCTCAACTTGTTGGATTCAGCAACCAGCTCACCACATCTACCAAGATAATGAAGACAGGGTGACAAACAAAGGACGGGTCATAGCGGGCCGTTGCTCTAACTTTAGCTCACTTCTGAAACTCTTTATTCCTATCCACTCCGGAATAGCACGGAGAGTCCAAGTCGGAATCCTGGAAGGTTCTACAGCCACAGGGGAACACGTTCCAACGTGCGGCTCAGTACTGTCCACTGCTCCATTTCTTCATTTCGCTCCGAACTCCCCAGTGCTGGAGGAAGGCGAGTCAGCCCCTCTCATAGAACATAATTCCATATCTATTTGATGTAAGAAAGCTTTAGGAACAAAGTACAAATTCTGCTTTTGTTCTCATCTGCAGCCATTCTTTTGCAAGCGCATCTGTTCCTATCTGGAAAAGAAATACCGCTGGTTGCTTTGTGGTTGTTTGGAATATTTTTAATGGTTCCTTTTGGGGTCAAGCCCAGGACAGGCCCTTTCCTGCTCAGACCACACCCCAGAGGGAGTGGGAGAGCTTTGGTCTCTGAAAGTTGCCCTTGTTCCAAGGAGGAATCTGCATGTCAGACTTGCTAGAGAGAGTGACCAACCACGACATGAAATCTGAGAATCCAGGTCTAATTGTACAGCTGGGTGGGAATCCCTGCAGGAAAACCTTCTTTCTTCCCTCTTCTCTAAATGACAGGCAATTTCCTCTCGTAGAGTCAGTCCTATCTCGGTAAATCACTTCCAGACCAGCTCACCTTGACTTCACAGGACTCAAATAGGGAGGAAAGAGGATTGCCTCGCTTCTCTGCTGTCACCAAGAGATCAGATTAAATTATTTTAAGTTCACATGTTTAAACGTGCTCACTTGCCAGCAGGAAATAAGCTTCAGAAGGAAGATTCAGGTGGAAAATACAGGATCAGACACAGCAATAATGGTCAGGCCTGACTGATCCAGAGTCCTTGCTCTCTGTGCCTGGAGAGCCAGGTCACCTTTGCCGTTCTATTTATAAAACTCACTCCTGCAGAAGTCACTTTTAATGCTTGCTATAAATTGGGAATTGGATAGTTTCTAATGCTATTGCCTTTTAGCAATCAAAAAAGTCACTTTTCTATAGCTTTTTATACAAGTAAGGATGGGTTCCCAGCTCGACAAGAAGCAGAGCTTTGTATCATGAGGATTTATATGGGCAAGTCAGCAAACACACCTCACAGAGCCTTCATCATGTGCCTGGTCCAATGCCAGCAGCTGGAAATCAATAGAAAAATGCGGTTCGTCCTTATGCCAAGATGTGCACCATCTAGAAGGTGAAGGTTGCTCAAGGTGACTGTAAATGAGGAAGGACAAGGAATTTCAAACTCAGTTCTATTTTCATGAAAGGAGAGCTAAAAGTCGAAGTTCTATTTCATACTCTTTCTCTTATTGGTTAGAATATTATTTTAAAGATCCATAACCAGTGTAGATTTTTCATGAGTTATTGAAATGGTCAACTCTCTATTTTAAAATAGAATATTAGTTGCTGGGTCATAAATAAGTAACTTTGTGGCTACTGGTAACCTGGGGGGGGGACTAAAGTAAATAAATAAGATCTAAATAACTAAAGAAGAAAATAAATGAGTTGAGCATTTATTCAAAAACACTTTACCAGGCAACAATTTCTACTGTCAGACTTGTTTTTAATTGGATGAAAGGCTGGCATTTTTTCATTAACACTAATATTTGTTAGGATTCAATACCATTACCTTCTTTGGATATTACCTGTTAAACATTTCTTCTGAAATAACTATAAACTCACAGGCAGCATCACAAACAGTGCATAGATTCTCATGAACCATTTATTTAGCTTCTTCCAACAGTGACATTTTGCATGAATGTACAACGATATCAAAACCAGGAAACTGACCTTGGTGTGATCTTGTTCACTAGACTATAGACTGTATTCAGTTGCCACCAGTTTTTACAGTTTTAACATGCACACGTGTGTTTGTGCATGCATGAGTCTGCTCAAGTGCGTCTGCAGTACCGTCCTATGGATCTGATCCCACCTGTGACCCCACCGCAGTCAAGGTGCATAACCGTTCTGTCACCATGAACCCCGTTCTATCACCTCTCCCGCTGCCCTGTAGAGTTGCACCCCCCGCACACCCCCGTCCCTGTCCCCTGGCAACCACTAAATGTTCTCCTACTTAGATTTAATTTTAACCATCCTGTTTGGCCCACCACACTGCTTGGATCTTGTTGATGAAGAGTTTCAGCCAGACTGTGCTTGGCATCCAGACGAATTAAACATTAAGGGAATATCAAAGTGGGACACAGTGACCTTCTAGCAAACTGAAGAAGGTAATTCATTCACTTTGTTGTTCTTTTCCTTTTTTCTAATAGAATAAATTTTGGTTGCTCCTTTCTGTAAGTTCAGAAGGCAGAAGTGCCCTCAGAGACAATTGAAAGGGAAAAGATCTATCTATCTATCTATCTATCTATCTATCTATCTATTTATCTATCTATCCATCCATCCATCACCCATCCATCTATCTCTCATCCATCTATCATTTATTATCTATCTATCTATCTATCTATCTATCTATCTATCTATCTATCATCCGTCATCCATCTATCATCTATTATCTATTTTTCTATCTACCCATCATCCATCCATCTACCCATCTATCATCTATCTATCCATCTATCCATCTATTATCTATCTATCTATCTATCTATCTATCTATCATCTATCATCCATCTGTCTGTCTCTTATCCATCCATCTATCCATCTATCATCTATCCACCCATCCAAATATTTATCTATCTATCTAAAATAAAAGTACAACCTCATTTAAATGAAAAACAAATCTACTCCCCAATAATTTAGCAAAATATCAACTTTAGGGATTGTCAAGAAAAAAAAAAACTGGTTCCAGTAACTTAACAAGAATTTCATAACATCCTAATTCTCTAAGTTGTTAGCAACAATTCTAAATCCTGGTCTGATCTTCAAGCCTTTTTCATTCACATCACCTCATAACATTTCAAATAATTACATGAGAAGTTCTCAAGAGAATTTTTGGCATTCATAGACCAAAGAACCAAAATGACATGAAACATCTGGAAATGTGTAACCAAATGAGGGGTTTTAAAATCTTTATACTCAACTATTTGGCAAGCTTACATTTCCAAGGTATATTTTTATTTATATTACATATACAACAATAGTATCATAATATGTTTATTATATATTATTATTGATATTGATATTATATAACCATATAATATAGTCATATTAACACATAATATGGTTATTGTATATTATTGAATATTATTGCTGTACATATTTTATTATTTATAATACAAGTATGTAATACAAGTGACTATTACATATGTAGCACAAGTATATATTGTATTAACTTTATATTAATGTTTTTTATTTTATATATTTGTTATATATCATTACTATTTTATCACACAAGTCATTTGGCAACACATGACTATGAGGGCCTCACTGTACACATTTTGTGTTTAACACATGGAGGGATGTTCAGGCAGTTAGCTTGCAAGTGACACCAAGATTGTACTTCACAGTGAGACCGGAACTTGCATCTCCCACAGGGTCTGGAGCACCTGAGTATTTAATTTATATGTATTCATTTTTCTTTTTGTTTGTAAGCTTGTTTAGGGGAAAGTCCTATTGTTCTTTGGATCCAAATAACAGTTTCTATAAGATGCATAACATATGAGCAAGTTGGACATGTAGCTGTTAGAATATTCCTACTGGATTTAAAAATAAAACCCAATCTAAATATTGGGTGTTTTCTTCTGTGAAGGCAGCAGGTTTCCAGCATTACACTAACAGCTGAAGAAAAATTTCTTCGGAGTTGGTCCCTGTCCTTGGTGCTGAGCACGGCTCACTCTCCTGGTCCAAAGACTATTGCTTAGTAAAAATATTTTTCTTACACACATTTCCTAATAGAAACTATTGGTTTTTGCAACTTTCCTAGACCTGAAACCATGAGATACTTATCTCATCAGTGTTAAAGATCTGATTCATTGTAATTATAACGTAGAGTGCCTTTTCTCTAATATTTTATTTAGAAAATATTCAATGTAAAGACAACTTAGAAGAATTGTGTAAAAAACATCAACATAGCCCCCTCCTAAATTCTACTTTTTTTTTTTTTTACTATTTTTTACTACGTTTGCCTCATCACATATGTATCCATCTATGCATCCCTCTATCCATCTATCAGTCAACCCTAATTTTTCTGCACAACAAAGTAGGTTCTGGGCATCAGTGCACACCAGCCTAAACCCTCAATGTGCATTTCACCAACTAATGTTTCATATTTCTTTATAGTTCTCTTTTATTAGAAGACTTTATTTTAAAAAAGAAGAGAAAGCCATTTCCTTACAATTTGACGTTCTGTTCTGAATATTACAAATAAAACCCATCTGATACCACTGTTGTTGACATATGCTGCTAGGTGAGAGTCTGTGATTATAATCCCAGATGAAGTAGTTTGCACATCTCCTGGATGCAGACAGGTAGGAATGTTCTTTACCTTTCTGAGAGGGAAGTCTGGGACATTCTTTCCAAAGACTCTCCTCACGAAGTCTACTCAGTGTGAGGTTATCCTGAATCTGTCAGGAACCATAACTCCTCTTTCTACCTGAATGTGGAGGGGGGCCTGATGGGCCCCAGGGAACTTCCAGGCACTAATGTGTCTTCTCCCACTGAGAAATTGACTCTGAATAACAAAGTTCTCTGTTCTACACCGAGCTCACGCTTTCTTTATGTGTAACAGATGTGTTTCCTTGTGCATTCCCTCTGGCATGTGGCATCTGAAGTTTCTTATCACTGGCCTGATTTTCTATATGGGCTTTCCAAAGTGTTTCCCTTAAAAGGGGTGTTTTGTTAATTTGAGATTACATAAAAGAAGTGAAATTGTGTATGATCCCTTGTCATCTATGATAGAAATTGGCCTTCTGATGAAATTTGCTTTGGATGTTCAAAGAAGGCCCTTCTCCCAAAGACACATGGTTCCCAGATAGGACTTGCAGGCATTTCCCAAATTTTATACAGAGATCCACTGAATTATATAGATTTCTCTAAGTTTTTCTAGAAGGAAATAAAATGGGAAATTTAATAGAATTCTCAGCTAATTCCTTTATGTATTTGCCTCGAACTACTTGTTTTTGTGGGCCATCTTGAAAGAGGTCTAAAGATTACCATTGACTTTGCATTAAAAAGATCATTTTAATAGCACCAATACTGTATAATATACATTAAGTGCTAAAATGTACCAAACACTAAGTGCCTTATATATATCAACCTACTCAATCCCTTTAGCGATCCTATGAAGTGAGTACTCTTATCTTCAACACTTTACAGCTGGGGAAACTGAGGCCAAGCTAGGTAGCCTATTTACCAAGGGTCACAGAGCCAATGAAAGACCAGCTGTAAATTGTGTTATCTTGTTCTAATTTGCTCTGAACACACTATGCCACCTCTAAAACTAAGTCATATGGAGACGTTTCCTGAGAAAGAGCTTCAAGGATCTTAGTATGTAGTGTATCATTTCATTATTTTCCAGCATAGTCCATCAATCCTACTTCCAAGCAGCTTTAAGGTAAGAAAGAATCTGTCTCCATTTTTGTGTCACTGATGGCTTCTTCCTAGGCCTCACCCTACTTTCCTCTTTTGCTTCCATCTGGACAGACTGATAATAAAGATCGAATACACCTTCATCCTTTGACACTGGTGGGAGATTCAAATCCCCTGCACATGCAGACTTTCCTCTAGTCCCACCCCTAGCCACTCCAGAGGTTGACCTCGACTACCCCTTTGTCCAAGCCAGCCTACAATGCCTGTGTCTGCCCAGATGCTTTCTCCCAAATTCTCTTGGCAAGAATAGTGTCATGATCAGGGTGAAGGGTCCATCTCTTCTCTGTGGAGTGACCACAAAATATGTAAAGAATTTTGATTTGGCCTTTTAGGTCCTTATTATTTCCATCATCTTATAGTTATGTAAAAAGAAAGAACTGAGGCTGATTAAGATCAGAGATATAAAGTGTTACTATCCCAAGATTGCTCTTTAATACTATTTTCTCTAAACTGCTTTTTGTGATTTTATTGTTTCAAGCCCCAGGTCCCTATACATCCCTCAATCTCTTTATTAGGTTTTCATCTGCTGACTGATGTGTGATCCTGGTGTGAAGGCAAGGCTTACATACTAACCACAGCCTACCTTGCCTTACATGGCTGTTCTCTGCCATCAGAAGACCAAAGCTCACAGGCTGGGGGATGGCAGGGCAACGAAGAAGGAGGAGCCTGGTCCCTGCACTACCTCATGGAACACAGAACCCACCTTGGACTCCCAACCTGTCCCTAGGGCCACCTGGGTCACCTCTGGATGGCCACTGGTGTCCAACAGGTAGAAACCATCCAACCTGTTCCTCCTTTTGGCTGCCCATCTTATTAATTCTGTAAATTTATACCCACCTCATGGCTCAGGACAAAAATTGGAGAACTTGTCTTTAGTTCATGACTCACGTTTGGTTAAATTACATTCTAATCCATGCCACCGTCATGTCTTATTGCCCCCAGGGCCCCCTAACTGGTCTCTGCTTCTCCTTGCCACTCTATCTTCAAATACATTCTCCACTTAGCAGCCAGAAGAATCTTTCTTAAAAAATATAAGTCCAATCACCACTCCCCTGATAAGACCATCTGATAATTTAGGTTTTTACTTTACATAAATCCAAATGCCTTACCCCAGCTTATTTTGATATGAATTTTTTGTTATGCTAGAATTGTGTGCAGAGAGGATTAATTACAGCTAATTGGGTTGTAAGTCAATATTCAAATGACTAAAGATGATACATTTTAAAACTCAGTTTTCCTTGATCTTTTAAGTCCCAGTTGTAAACCTGATTAATAATCTAACAAAATAAAAACAATCACCTTCTGATTTTGACCATGATCAATTTCCATGATTATGATCAATGTTAGACTAGCTCAAGTCAGCACCAGAATAAACTCTCTTAAATGATTTATCATTTGCGAACTTATTTAAGTGAATTTCTTTAAAATTTCTAACTGCATTTATAAAACTGATGACCTATATTCACGTTGAGTACTTCTAATAACAGGGCAAGTTTAAGACCATAGCAAGTAAGGTGTCCAAGAATTAACTCCCATGTGCCTAATATTGCACACAGCAAACCGGCCCACAGGCCATGTTCTCACCTTGCTACTTGTTTTTGTAAATAAAATTTCAGTAGAACACTAACACACCCATTTATTTATGCATTATCAATGGCGGCTTTTGAGGTACAGTTGACAGAGCTGAGTAGTCACAACAGAAACAGTATGACCCACAAAGCATCAAATCCTTACTATCTGGTCCTTTACAAAAAATGTTTGCTGACCCTTGATCTAAGATATTAAAATTATATATATATATATATATATATATATATCTCAATTGGTGCTAAGTATACTTATACTCTTTACAAACTAAATCAAGTTCTCTTGACACTGTTCAATTAAAATGACGAGTTTAACGTTCTGACACATCAATCTTTTGCCGATAATTTCTTCTACAGGAAACGTAGAGAGTTGTACAGCACTCACCACCCTCTCTTCTATCTAACATCTTACTATATTTGTTTAACCACATCTCTAGCCATCCATCTATCCTCTCATCTGTCCATTGGTTCATTTGTTCTCTTTGGATGCATTTCCAAGTTACAGATTAGTAAATTTCACCAGTAAGGACTTCAGCACGTATATCCTTAACTAGAGTTTACTATTTCTTACAGTTCTTTTTCCTTTTATTTTAACTTGCATATTAAAATGTACATATATAAAAACATATCATTTGAAAAGATCTGACAAATGTGCATGCATTATTTTGAATAAGGTTTTTTTAATTTTAATTTATAAATTTAAATTTAGTAACATTTACTCTTTTGGTATACAGTCTTACAATCTTTTTAAATACATAAAGCTCTGTAAATGTCATCATGTGCAGATTTGGAGAAGTTCTATCACCCCAAATTTCCCTTGCACTGCTCCTTTGAATCACCTTGTCCTGGCCCTTGACCTTTGTCAACCACTAGTCTTCTTCCAGGAGTTCTTTTTACTGTCTGACCTCTGTCTTCATAGCTCTGTCTCTTTTAGAATATCATGTGTATGGAAGGACAGATCCCACTTTGCTCTCCATCTAGAGAGGCACGTGCTGAGCAATGGTGAGGTGCCCAGTCCAACATCAGAACTCCCCAGCCCAGATCCCAGCTCTGCTCATCATGGCTCCTTGGGCAGTTCCTTTTCCTCTCTCTCCATGAATCTGTGTCTTCATCTGCAAAGTGGAGATCATAACAGAACCTGCCTCACAGCATTTTCTCAGATAACAAATAGAAGGTCTGGGAATAGTGATGGACACCCACTAAGTGCTACAGAAATCTTGGATATCATCAGTATCATTGACCCATACTGTCCTGTTTTCTAAAATGCCAAATTCTCCTCAACATTTCCTATATTTTGAATAGCTCATATACATAAATTATTTATAAATTAAGCACATAATATTGACATGGGGTTAATTAATTTCATCATTTTATTTCATGCATTTAATTGGAAACCCTTCTGAGATAAGAAAGACACTTACTACTAAGGAAATGGTTTTCTCATTTTGAGGGATCTGAGATGCCACTAGGATGCTCATATCTGGAGAACCAGGAGTACTTATAGGCCTTGGTTTTTGAAGCTGCGAAGTGGAACATGAGACACCATACATCCCGGGTCGTACTCTGTACCACTGATGGGCACTCTGAGCTCATTTTATAATATTCATGACAACATGACAACATGGCTTCTATAGGGGAATTTGATGGGGCTCCATTTTTCTTGGGCTAAAGTTACTCCCTGATGTAATTCTTCTGTAATATCTTTTAATTTTATCATCTAAGCTGGAGAGCTGAAATTCAGCAATATCACCAGCCTTGATTATAGATGACGTCCTTCAGTGAATCTCCTTACCATCTGGTGGAATCCTGTACATATCTACCACTCTCATAGATTCCAACAATCTAGTTAGGTTCTGAGTGTTTCCAAGTCCTGAATATTCCAACCCCTCCCACCTACCTGGCCTTACCACCTTGTGCCAATGACTCTCCTTACTTACCTTCCTGGGCCACTGTCTCTCTAACAGACCAGCCATTTCCTATCACCTGGCTCCAGCTCTTCAAGTCATTGGTTCCACCTGGAATGCTCTCCTAGCTCTGTATTTACACGAGTGGTTTCTTGTCCTCATTCATCCCACTTCTTCAGAGAGGACTGCACTGACCCTGCAAAAAAAACCCAAAAACCAAAAAACAAATGCAGCCCCTCAGTCATGCTGCATTATGGTCCATTCTTCTTTTTCCTTTTGGATTTTATGTATATTTCCCATCTTTCTCTCTTCTTTGTATCCGTGAAGGCAAAGTCTATATCGTTCACTGTCTCATCTCCAGAACGTAGAACAATGCCTGGAACAGAATATGTGTACAGGGCATGCTCAGTGAACAGTGAATGAATGAATGAGTTGATGATCTGCTTTGCTTTTTTTTTTTTTTTCTTGATAGAGCAACGGTGCAACATTTACTCTTGCTAACATTTCTCAGGAAGACAAAAGACAGGCTAACCTGAATAAGCCCTCTGAATTTTAGATCTATTTGAACCATGTCTACTTAATGGCTGTGCAATTTAGGAGAAGTATCTGCATGGGTAAGGTGGTTGTCTCGTTGCCGAAGCTGTTCTTCGACAGGGAGGATTAAGTCTCTGAGACAGTGGCCTCAGCCCAGGTGGCTGGAGTCATTCTTATCTCATCTGGGCTCCACCTCCACGTTTGGTTGGCCTAGAAGACATCCTTTGTCCCTGTAGGTGAAAGGCTTTGAAATGGAAATGAAGCAGGACCTAATTGAACTAACCACAGGACGTTCTGCGCAAAACACTGAAACTTGAATGACTAGTGATGCCAATGAAAACAGTAAGAGGCTCTGCCAAAAAAGTGTGAATAAGACGACCCAGCAGAGAGGTACGCGGCCACATCAGCAGCCGCAGAGCCTATCAGCTCCTGTGGCAGAGGGATTTCGGAATTTATAAACTTCAATCCGTAGACTATAAATACAGCTAAAATCCAACAGAAAAGAGTAGGAAAGAAGAGAAAAAAGTAGTAGCTGAAATCAATAACATGGGTATTGATCATTGGTTCCGGAGACACGAGAGTGTGTTTTTAAAGAACTTCAAAGTCACGTGTCCCATAAGAGAGGTTCAAATTTTAGGACTAATGGAATTTGAAATGTTGGTTGTATTCCTCAGTCTTCGTTTCCATTTGGTTATATCTTCAGGGAAGTAATGACCAGCTGTATCCAGCACTCATGTTGGTGAGATCATGTTTTCGTGATTTCAAGCGATATTAATTTAGCATTAGTTGAAGGTAGATTGTCACCAGCTGCCTACTAAGGATAATGCTCAGTGCAGCTGAACCTGTGAGCAGCTGTCGCGCCATTATTTTAAGGGTACCGTGTCGGGGAGGGAAGGAGAGGCACCAATCATTCCTTGAATTGTGAGAGTAATTACACCCCCCCCATTCCAGAAGAATATTGTATTCAGAAACTGGACCCAGCGTTCCCCTCCTTAGCACCGCGGCAGCTCGGAGAAGAATGCAAACATCCCAAGAGGAGTGAGTGCGTCAAAGGGAGCACAACGCTGCCCGTGGTATCACGGGATCGCACAACTAAATCGGAGTGTAAAAGGAGTTTGTATCATAAACGAAAGGAAAAATCATAATAAAATCATCATAGGCCTTGGGCCCATTAGCAATAGACCTATTACCAAACTGTTCTTGCTACCAACATCTTCAGAGTGACATGGAAAGTTATAGGCTTGTGTTAAGAATCTCAAAATGCCGCACAAGAATTTACTGTGACGGAAAACTTTATAAGTCTGTTTGACCTTATTTTATCTATGTATAAATTAACTCTAAATTTAAGCATGAACCGCAAACGTATATCCCTGGGCAGCTGAGTAGAAAGTTGATCATTTGATTTGGAGACAAAAATGAATGCTTGGAAAAAGATCTAGGTATCAAGTTGGGTGAGCTTGAACCTCGGTGTGAAGGGATAGATGTCCGTGGCCCGGGAAACTTCCCTTCTGTTCACCAACGTCTGAAGAAACTGGCCTTAAGCATGCTACAGCCAGAGAGGAGAACAAAGATTTGTTCGTTCGGGCCACAGGAGGCAGAGCAAGGGATGGAGGCTCACGTGTTAACGACACTAGCAACAGAGGACTGAGCTGAACTCATGCTCTGGTCTAAATTCACGGCCCTCAGGCCCAACTGCGATCATGAGATGCAAATAAGGGCAGATCACAGTTTTCTTTGAGAATTTAGGGGTCAGAATGCACGAGGCCTGCCTCCCCCTCTGTGTCATGAGGAACGACGCTAGGTTCCCGGACCTGTTTTGAAAGCAGAATCATGGTTGTATTAGTTGCATTATTCACTTAGCTCCTGGTTCGGTTTTGTTCCCTACTTAACTATGTTTTATGCACCTCTTCACCGCATGCTTGATCAATTAACTTTGCTTTTTTACCCCTCCTCTCTGTTTGCACACTGATTGTAGAAACCTAATGGGGACTGAACCATAACATTTGTCTTGAAGTCATCGATGTGCCTGACGGTACCGGGCCCTGAACGGCGCCTCATTGTCCAGAAGAGTGCATACCTTCAGATCATTTCAAGGCCCCCCGCTTCCTGAAGGTTTTAAGAAACCTTCTTCCTCCTCTCATGTATTCACCTCTTTCCCCAAACATGGATAAGCTGTCCCTAGGCTCAGCAGGGCAAGGCGGCTTTGGGAATGGTCCCCAGCCTTCTCCCTGGGCTGCCCGTCTGATAATAAAGATTTCTTTGCTTCCAAACCGGTGTCTCAGACATTGGCTTGAGACAGAGCAGAGACTGGGCTCGGGTCTCCTCAATCCTGCCTGCAAAACCCAGCGCTCCTTGACAGCTGAACCCCCAGGCCCCTTGAGCAGCGTATCTTGCAGCACACTTTGGAAGGTGGAAGCAGGATGCTTACCAAAGGCGGACTCGACTACAAAGACTGGCCAAGACCGAACCAAATCGGTCTGTGCCAAGTTGGACCCCAGCGCGGGCTTTTCACGGACGTTCCCCCTCAGTGTGGTGCTAAACATCATGCCCACAGGTGGACATCGAACATGCTAATGAGACATGCGATGCATGACCAAGTGTGTTGCACCCACCTGTGCCCCCAGCTTGCTGGGTCTCTCCCCAGCTCTACAGACTTAGATGTCACTCTTTTCCCCGACCTTTGTGAAGAGAGCCAACGTGAAGGACCCTTTCCTTTGTACTGTCCCCCCGGTGCTTGAGCATAAGCCCCCAATAAAAGCGTTGCCTGGGAATTCCGCCTTGGCCCCAGTCAGTGTCTGTTGCCTGGAGAGCCCAGGACCCGAGCCGGTCACAGGCGTACTGACGCATCAGAGGCACAGGCAAGTCTGACTTCTGTCACATAACCCGGGCATCTTGCTTCCATTCGTGCGAAGGCGGTTCCCATGCTGGGGTTTGGTCAGTGGGGTCTGTGCTGCCCTCCTTCTCAAACCCTGAGTCCCACAGAGGCCGGCAAGGGCTTCATTCCCGGTCACCCCCTGCTCAGTGCTCAGAGCCCAAGAGATTCTTTATCAATCAATGAACATGAACAAGCTTCTTATTTTGTAGTAAAATGCTTGTGGGCCACATGGACAAGAATTTTAAAAATTCAACCACAGCAGCAGGAGGAGCAAAAATTCAGAAGATAGTGAAACAGCAAGAACATCTTGACTACCTTCAGAGTTTCCCTAGAGCTGATAAGAGGTATTGCGTGCCCTGTGGATGGTGAAAAATCACAGTTATTATTTCTTCAGGGCCTTGAAACCAGGTCTTACTGCCCTTGACCAGGCCTTCAACTGCCCAGGTGCATCTCACAGCCAGCAGGGATGTGGGATCCTAGCCAGTGGGGATGTGAGGATGGGGGTGGGGGGGGGGGGGCAGGGCAGGCTGGGGAAGACAAATGGATGGGCTGCCTCGGGGGTTCCTCTGTAATGCAATTCTGAGTCCCAAGGAGACACTGAGTTGCTTGGTCCTAAGATAAGCGATTACAATGATTTTCCATAAAGGCTGGAGGGCCAGTGTTTCAAAAGCTGTCTTCTCTGAGCTACCGAGCTACCGTGCCCAAGGGCTTGCTGATGGCCAGACAGCAAAAAGGGAAGCTGTCAGCCCCACCCAGCTCTTGCGGGAGGGGTAGGAATTGGGGGTTTGGTTGGGGGGACAGCTGCTTTCTGCCGGAGCCCAGCTGTTGTAAGACATTGAATCAGCCTGGTGCCCCATTGTTCCGGGCTCAGGCAAATCTAAGGCTTGCAGCCTCCGTCTCCGCAGAATTATAGAGTAACTGCTGCTCTGTGTTTGCGGGGTCACCCAGGAGAGTGGGCATTTCACCTGCGCGGCACTCACCGGGCTCACCTACCTCCCTGGGAGCGGTTCCTTTTAGGTCCTGTGTCCTTTTTCATGCAAAACAGTGCTAAATCCTGTCCCAGTGTCCTGTTGTGTTGATAAATGGGTCACATGAAATCTGAATGATGAAACCCTCATAGGATCTGAGCGGAGAGAAAGCAGAGACGATGCGTTAGAAAGGGCTACTTTCACAAGAACGGTTTGAGACTGAATCCTCTCAGCTAGGTCTTACAGGCAAACGCACATCTGACCCTTTGCCCTGGAATCAACAGGTTGATGGATTCTTAGAAAGAAACATTCTCGCTCACTTTATTTTGCATGAGGAACAGAATTTCTGAGGATCTTCTCATACCGTCACACACAGATGCCCGGTCCTAATTTAACCTGTTTTTCCAGCTCCAGGAACTTTGCACCTGCTATGCTTTCTTGCTCAGAGGAATTCCCCAGATCTTTACATCGTGACTTTTTCTCAGAATTTAGGGCTTACAGCTTAAGCCATTTACTTTGAGAGACCTTTCTCGGTCTCTCTAAATAGAAGAGCCCTTGCCCACCCACACCATTCAGTCACCTGTTAGATCTTCCTCAGAGCACTGTTCATTAGTGAGAATACCTACTTCTCTGTTTTCTACCTTCCTGAACAGAAAAGATGCTCCTGGGAGGGCAGGGGTCCCTATCCTGCTCACTGCTCGGTCCTTCCTGTGGGCACAGAAGGGGATGCTCAGTGTATTTGGGAAAAAGGGAGAAGGAGATGCTTGCCTGTCCACATCCCCACCCCAGAGAAGCTTCCAGGATGAAGAGATGGAAATGCTTTCCTGAGACCCACTCTCTCTCCCAAGCATCCTCACTGC
Organism: Ursus maritimus; assembly: GCF_017311325.1. Lineage (NCBI taxonomy): Eukaryota > Metazoa > Chordata > Mammalia > Carnivora > Ursidae > Ursus > Ursus maritimus. Next base: position 58,160,993 of record NW_024423897.1, read on the forward strand.
CCCCTCACCGGCATGGCTATATATCCCCCTTGTTTCCGGGGAAAAGTCTAGTTTCAGGAACACTAATGACACAAGGAAGGCTGATTTCATTACAAGCAGTGCAAACACAACTGACTTTGAGGTTCTCAGAATAGCTTATGACTGTTTTTTGAAACCCCCCTCCTGCCATGGGACACTTTGCAGAGCACTTTACACATATCAGGTGCCCTGTAGTTTAGCTGAAGGTGATGAAGGGGTCTACGGAGCTAGTCAAATTCACCTCTCTTTGTTCTACTCCTTTAAAATCTTAGATTAAAATGGAGAATCCAAATAATGTTAATCACAAAGTAACTCTATCTGAAGTAATAAAGTTCATAGGGGAACACCCAAAAGTGGTTCTCTGCTGAGACCGACCTTAATTTCCAGGATCGGCCTTCAGGAAAGGGAACCAACAGAATCATGAAGACTGAGTCCCATCTTGCATCAGTTTTCCAAGAGGTAAATATTAGCAACCTTAGCAAAATTAAACTGAAGTAACGTTGCCAAGGGGTTTCTCAATTTCTACTCCCACTGAAGGTAATGGAATTGACCCTAGATTCTCTGGACTAGGAGGCTGCTTCAACCAAAACCCATGTCCGTTGCCATATCACTCAACACTCCTTAGTGGTACTTCCATTAATGTCCTATTCTTGGCAATGTCACAATGGAGCATTTGCTGCAGGTGTTGGCAAGGGGAGGTGATTTCACTTCTCTGCTCTGAGCTGATCTCTTGCTCAGCTGGGCAAATATCATGCTCCCTGTGACTGCTGAGAAGGTGGCTCCTCTACTAAGCTGAAAAACCTACAGACCAGGACTTACCTTCTGCTACTGACTTTTTGTGTTTTGCTTATAAATTATTCATTGCTTAAACTTCTTCATACTCACCCCCAAAGAGCCATAAATTATTCCCACTCCTTTTCTTCTTCCTTATTCCCTTTGCTAGTATTTTCTCTTACTGAAATTACTGTTAGCTGTCAAATGGATATGTTGTTTTCAAAAAAGAAAGTAAAAGAAGAAAGCAACATTGGAAGAAGAAAAGCAGTGTCTTTTTTTTTTTTAAAGAAAGGAATGCCAAGGAAGAGAAAAAAATTAAACCAAACTTGTCAGCACAGTTTATACAAGAGATTACATCATATTTTAATGAAGATCCTTTTCTATAAATGAAATCATTTGGCCAGGACCATTTCCCCAAATATGCAGAAAATGTACCCAATGGGACTGCCAACATAATATTGTAATGGGTATTTCTGGGATGTAGTCTAGCATTGTTACAAAAATAGGACAGTGTTTAAAACAAGGCTGTATAATTGTGGGCACAAACAAAAAACACCTCCCAAAACAATATGATGAGAGATAAAAGACTGGTTTGCCCCACTACTGGGAAGGGTAGGGCACTGCCAAAGTTCTCCCTATAAAGTGCCCATGGATTTTCAGTCTCTCCAACTTAACAACTAGTGGCTATCTCAGGAACATGTCAGGGAAGTGGAGGGATACCACAGGGTGGATGCTCTACAGTGTGCAGCCCGTGTCGAAGGGAAGAAGGACACTATTTATTTCTGTAACCAGAAGTTAGGCGGATGAGAAATTTAGTATTTTGCTGGCTTAGCACATTTTCTGCATCTTAGGTGGTGGGACCTGCTTGTTCTTTAAGGCTGGTCAAGTTGGTCGACACAAGATGCCATGGCTGTGAGATTTGGGGGAAGTCTCCTTTAGGGAAGACAGCAGCCTTTAAGTACACTCACACCTTTCAGACTCCTTTGAGAGACTGCCAAAATTTAAACAATTGATGCATTGACATGTGAACATTAATCTGAAATTTTAACACAGCTACAAGCAATTTGGAAGAACACATGGTAAGTGGAAAAGACCCCACGAATGACCCTGCAGAGTTACACCAAGAGTGTACATGAATAGAGACATTGAAAAAAGATGGAAGGAGAATTCACCAGAGATGTGAAACACGAATCACTGTCATCGGGGTTACCAAATCATAACCGATTTTTGTGCTACTCTAATCCTAATGGTCTACAATGAGCATGCATTGATTTATCATGAGGAGAAAAGAAAAACCAAGCTACTGATGTTAGTGCTCAAACATTTCAAGGTTTTTTCCCTATTTTTTCTTGATCAGCCATGGAATCCATTTTAATTTTAGAGTTAGGAGCCAGCCAGGTGAGCTGTGTTTTCAATGATGGTGAAGATGGAAGGTGTGAGGGGCCCCTGGCTGGCTTAGTCAGTACAGCATGTGAGTCTTGATCTTGGGGTGGTGGGTTTGAGCCCCACGTTGGGTGTAAAGATTACTTAAAAAAAGAGAGAAGGTGTGAAATCGCCAGGCCCATTTTATGTGGCACAGTGGTGCCCTCTGGTGATAGCTCTGGCATTGTTTAGTTAATCTGCACAATTTTTCATTCATTCACTCACTCATTCATTCCACAAAAAGCTATTGATTGCTTACTTGTGCTGTGAACTCTGTGTGTAGTACTGAGCTGAGCAAATAGCACCCCTTTCTCCACGGAGCCAGTGCAAGGGGGGACTTCACAACACTGAATGCGAGTCCTAAGAACATCTGGCAGGACTACCAAAATGCATTCAGGGAGCATCGGGACACATACGGTGTCATTTTGAGCACGATGGGCTTTCAGGGTGGGAGGAAAGATATACCTAACCTAAAAGAAACCCAAGAAAATATACACAAAGTGGGGCAGCAGAAATTTGCACAGGAGAATGAAAAAAAATAAATTAATAAAAAGGAAAGAAGTGGCCAGTGTAGGGTGAAGTCAGTCAGGAAAAACTTCTTGGAGATAAGACATCACTCCCTCCAAGGAAATAAACACGACAGTAGGCAGTGACTTGGGGGAGTGTGATGATGGTGGTTGACGGCCTTACACCCAGGCATAGACAAGGCTCTGCTCTCTGGAGGATGTGTCCCGGATTACACAGGTATCTTTTGCTCATACCAGTGCGTCTGCAGGAACCCAGTTACCCTTGTTAGCGCCTGGTCCAAGTCTGCCTGCCACTCCTGCTGGTTGAGGACATCACCATCATCAATCATCAACCATCATCAACCATCAACCATCAACCATCATCAACCACAAACCATCACCATCATTAATCATCAACCATCATCAACCATCAACCATCATCAACCGTCCAGATGGTTCAACCACCATCTCCAGGATGGGTGGCCCGACAGGTCAGGAATGTCTCCCGGGAATTGCCACTCCCCTGGCTTCTCCTGTTCTACGCCCTATTAGAATTTCCGTGGCTCCCACCTGATTAGTTATCCAAAACAAATGTCACGATTCTCTTCCAAACAAGTGCAGGTCCCTGGAGTGCCACAAAGCACAGGGGGTTGACATATTTTGGCAGCAAGACCACACCCAGAAATCCTGCGACTATGAACAATGGACACACTTAACAAAACTCAGACTTGCTGGATGGCCATAAGCTCACCCAAAAGGAAATCAAACTGGAAAAAACTCTGAAGCCACTGAAGAAAAGGGCCATGTCTGGCTCCAAGTTCAGGGCTGTGGGGGAACTTGGCCTTGCCCCCAAGGAGGAGCCCGCAGGTGCCTCATCTCTGAAGTACACGGGACCTACACCTGCCTCCTTCCCCCACGCACGATAGTGGATGCTGCCAGAAGGACACAAGACTTGCCGTATTGGAAACATTTATATCTTGGTAACTGATTTCCTGTGAAAACCACACATTACTTCACTATCATGGCATCGACACTAATAACTGCTGGTAGATTCAACAGGCAATCTGTTCTCATATTGTGACTCAGACGGAAGAAGCTTTTCCCCCAAAACATGTCAAAATATAATATTTAATATCTGCATCAGGTTTACCTCAAAAAGAATCTTCACCAAAGCCCAGAGGCTCTGCTGGAGGCCGATGATGAAGCCGTCTGCAGGAATCTTTGGGCAACAGGGGTTATGTGACCCTGGACCCTTTGATGCTGGCAAGGGGATCAGCAGTCCTAAGACGTGGTGTCAGGGAGTCATCTGAGAAGGACAAAGCACAAAGCAGGTGAGTCCTGACACAACAAGGGGTGATTATATTGGGTTTTATGCATAAACCGCCTCCAAAGAGGGGCCTCGTCGGTTACCTGGAAACTGACTTGCGATGAGCGATTTCTGAGGGAGGTGAGAGTGAAGGACCCACTAACAAGAGAGCAGGTCTGGTGACCGCCAGGCTTCTTGCCTCCCTTAGCAGCTTTGGATTGAATATTGTCTTTCCAGGATTCAATTTCCTCATCAGTAGACGAGAGAGCTGAACTAGATAACCCCGTAGCGTTCTCCGATTGTGGAACTCTTCAGTTAAAGGATATATGTGCATGTGTCCCTTCCCAGTATTTCCTACCCAACAGGATTCATTATAACACCATCTGCATACTGGTAATGGACACTCAGAATGTGAGGGGAAGAAAGAATTTCATTGTATCAATCTACCTGAATTTTGTTCTGTGCATGGGTTTCTTTAAGCCTCTTTCTCTTCTTCTGAATGATGTAACTCCCAACAAATAATATCGATGATGTAGTTTGTTTCTACCTAACAAATTTCTCCATGAATCTGGTAAAGCTTATCTAGAAATTGACTCTGGGCAGTTTGTGCAAGGCAAGAAGATGCTGACACTTTCCCTCAAATTGAATTTCTTAACCAAAACAAACATTCAGATCACCTGGGAGGAGATCGGAGCATGGGCCACTTGCAGACACCCGGCAAAAAACACTGGGTTCATTGTTTTGGGTGTTTTTTACCAACCAACTTACTCCCCCTCCCAAATCATAGTGGCCTCATCAAAATAAATGGCTTCTAATTCGCGCCGAAGCACAAGCGTAGTAAATACGTGGTATGTAAATTGTAACATTTTACATTTTTCTAGGAAGCTCCTGGTACAAAACAAAGGAAGAATAATGGGACACAGTTTAGAGCTGTATTACAGGTAGACCATTGCTTTTGGCTGCTAGATACAGAAATCCTTACTGATAAGCCATGACCACAGTCTGAAAACCTGCACGATACCTTTAAAATATACTCCAAATGTAAATCTGTGTGTCTCATTCTTAAGTCACAGAGATGAAATATTACTCCTGGGCATGCTTACTTCGCTGTCACTCTTACTTTCTTCTGACACATTGTGTGTGAGAGACCAACTTTTTAAGGTCATTGTAGGTAAATCTCATTCTGTCAACAATGAACAGCCAGTGTACGCAAGGCATTGGGTTTTGCACAGGATACAACATAAAGAAACACCCTGGCCATCACTTGTGCACAATAGTGGGGGAGAGGCATTTCAACAAACAACTAGTTTCAATCCCAGGAAGCCTAAAGACTAGCATCGCTATTTCTCATTGGAGGGAATCTTGGAGAAGCAGCCCCTGGGAGTGGCGGTAGAATTCAAGGCTTACGAAGGTGTGATTTGAGAAGTCATAAATCATGCAGATGGAACATGAATTGGAAGTGGTGGTCTGGGTGTTGGGAAAAGGGAAACGCCAGAGGGAGGCTGGAGTGTGGCCGATGTGAAGATGGGCCCAGGGGTGAGGACCTGCGTGAAGAGGAGCTGGCCGCCAGCCTGTGTAGGTAGCTGGGTGGTCTTTTGCTGTCCAGCACCTACCCGGCTTTCTAAGCCAACCCCGAAGCCCTGCTACACAAAGACTCTCACACCCACTGCAAAGTAAGTGCATATGTCTGTTTGCGCGCATGTGTTGGGATGAACCAAGAATACTGGTGGGACGTGGTGGAGTCATTTTACCTGGATTTAGCTAAAAAGCCCAGAATAGACCGTGGAGCCACAGACCATGTTTTCATCTGAGGAGCAAGTGAAGATTTCAGACCCAGTAATTAATTTTCTCTTTCTCCACAACAACCGAGACACTAGGGACAGACGACCGCTGATGGATGAGTTTTTCTCAACTTCAGTTATTTGTACTCAACACCAATTTAGTTATGTGTGAAAATACTTTCTTGTATGTTTTTCCCAGTATTAATATCATGCTTTCATAAAGCTATTTTAAACGTTGTGAAAATGTAACCAAAATGTATCTCATATTAAAAATGATGAAGAGAAGAGGTTGTTATCAGATTAGCACTTTAAAAATATGTATTTTATATTCAAATCAATTCAGAAGGCTAAAAATAATAAAAACATTAAGTGAGTAAAAGATAGCAGGGACGTAAAATGAACTATTTACAACAATTTTAATCTCGATTTTTTTTTTTTTTTTAAGATTTTACTTATTTATTTGTCAGAGAGAAAGGGAGAGCAGAAGCATGGTGGGCGGCAGGCAGGGAGAAGCAGACTCCCCACTGAGCAAGGAGCTCGATGCAGGACTCCATCTGAGGACCCTGGGATCATGACCCGAGCCGAAGGCAGATGCTTAACTGACTGAGCCAGCCTGATGTTCCATAAACTTGATGTTCTTAACCATTCAGTTCCATAAAGTTTGAAAATGGAAGGTTTGATACACATAGTATAATAAAAAATCCACCTGGTCTCCACCCAAACTTTTGTGTTTTAAACATTTCATGCCTTTATTCATCTGTTTGGGGAATGACTTAAGGAGCCCCACCAAGATGCCCGACCCATAGCAAAGGGCTAGAAATTTGAAGGTGGGAAAAAGAAGATGAGAAGCTGAGGGAGAAGAAGAGGTAAAATGGAACCAAACCTGCTGTGATGGCAGGAAACGCACACCTCTCCTCACAGTGGACAGTGTCCACAGGAAGCCTTGAACTAAACAATATAAACCTTAAATAAACACCATAAAGACCCGAAGCCATAAAAACTCCCAGAAGAAAACATAGCAGTAAGCTCCCTGATGTAGGTCTTGGTGACGGTTTTTGTTTTTTTTTTTAATCTGACACCAAAAGCAAAAGCAACAAAACCAAAAATGAGCAAGTGGGACTACACCAATGCAAGCGGTTTCTGCATAGCAAAGGAAGCCCTCAGCAAAATTAAAGGGTAACCTACTGAATAGGAGAAAATACTTGCAAATCCCGTATGTAATAAGGGGCAAATATCCAAAATATATAAAGAACTCATAAAATTCAATAACAAAAAACAAGCAATCTCATCAAAGAATGGGCAGAAGATCTGAACAGACTTTTTCTGGCGAAGACGATACAGATGGCCAACAGGTGCATGAAAAGATGCTCTACCTCGGTGATCAAAACCACAATGAGGTATCCCTTCCTCACACCTATTATAATGGCTACTATCAAAAAGATAGGAAACACAGGTGTTGGGAAGGATGTGGAGAAAAAGGAACTCTCCGACATGGTTGGTGGCATTATAAGCTGTGCAGCCACTATGGAACACAGCGTAGAGGTTCCTCAAAACATTAAAAATAGAATTATCATATGATCCAGAAATTCTACATCTGGGTATTCATCCAAAGAGAAAGAAAATACCAACTCAAAATAACATATTCACCCCCATGTTCACTGCAGCAACACTTACAATGGCCAAGATATGGAAACACCTAAGTGTCCATTGATGGATGAATGGATAAAGAAGATGTGGTTTATAAATGGAGTGGAATATTATTCAGCCATTAAAAAATGGAAATCTTGCCATTTGTGACAATATGGGGGGACCTCAAGGGCTTTATGCTAAGTAAAATAAGTCAGACAGAGAAAGACAAACACTCTATGATCTCTCTTATCTTATATGTGGAATCTTAAAAAAAATCTAAATCTAAAAAAGATCTTAAAAAAGCTTATAGATAGAGGGAACAGATTAGTGGTTGCCAGAGGTGATCGTGGTGGTGGTGGTAGGGGGTGGAGGGAAGAAATGGGTAACAGGGGGCCAAAGGTAAAAAGAAAAAACAAGAGAATGAAGTAAATAAACAACATAATCCCAGACCAATCGGAGCTGCAAGGATTTATAGCTGCCCTCGGCACCAAGATCAGAAACATCGCCAATGCCCTTCACAATTGTCTTGGGCAGCCCCGTGGTGGGCACCACAGTGGGGGTCAGGCTGGTTCTTATGAAGGCCTCAGGACAGGCTGGTGGCCTTGGCATGGTGCCATTCACTGGGAGCCATGCATGTGTGTGTGTGTGGTATCTCTGTGATATGTATGCGTGTGAGTATGTGTGGGTGACTGCATATGTGTGTGAGACGTGTGCATCTGTGTGAATGTATGGCACATGTATGTGTACTAAACGTGATGCGTGAATGCATGTGCGTGTAGTTGTATGTATATGGGTGGGTACACGCGTGTGTCTATGCATGAATGTAAATGTGTGTGTGAGCATATATGTATGAATGCGTGTGCATGAGTGTATATGCACACGTGTGTGGGTATGACTGTATATCTGAGTGTGACTATGTGTGTGGGTGTCTATGGATTGCATGTGAGTGTGGGTATGTGTGTACGGGCATGTGAACGTGTGGGTGTGTGTACATAGCATGGTTACATGTATGTGGTGGGTGTGCATCTGTGCGTAAGTGCTTACACGAGTGTAAATGCACGTGACAGTGTGTGTGTGTGTGTGCGCGCGCATGTGCGTGCATGAATGTGTGAGCGTATGAGCGTGCATGCTTGGGGAAAACCTGACCTAAGCGCTATCGAGCTCTCCGCTGCTCGGCCTTGATCTCAGGGTCTGTTTTCGAGTGTCCAGGTCTGTGTATCCTTGAACTACCTTTCTTGGAATACTGCATTTTTCCGCTGAGGTTTGGATGACTGTTGAACTGAAACACATACACGTTCAGACAGTCGGTGTCTTCATCGTGCAGCCGAGCCCAGCCCGGCATACAGAACACAGCCCCTCGGCGTGGCATGGAGAAGGGGCTAGTCCCACCAGCAGGCCTGAGGCTGTCTTTGGAATTTCGCTGGGAATCTGGTCTGTCGCACGACGGAGCCCCACGCTGCAAGCAGGACCCCCCCGCTTTGAGGAGATGGTTGTGGCTGAGAGTGAGGGCAGGCTGCACCAGCCTCCCCCGCCCCCATCAGGGGAAAGACAGCCTCGCTGAAGCATCCGGGACTAGCCTGGAACATTGCTGCGTGCCCATGAAGCCTCTATGGTTAACTTCTTTGGGGCCGCACCTAAGATAAGCAGATGAAGTACTTTGCCCCGTTATTGTCCACAGGCAGTTCAAAGACAGAAAAGCAAATACAAAATAGGGTATGTTTACTTTGAAAAGGTTGCTCTGCGGTCCTTCCTGGCAACAGTAAGATACCAGCAATGGTGTTCTCTAGTAGCAATCTCTGGAACATTCCAGAAGGACCTCGCTAAACCCGTCTATTTTTACCTTAATCTGTTCTCAGATACAGAATCATCTAAAGAGGGACTCTTAGAGACATAGAGTGATCCAAGAGGAAAAAACACGGGATTGGGGGTAGTTTTTTGTTTCTGCTTTCTCATTTATGAATCACGCTCTGTGCCGACTCATTCGTCCCCTCTGAGCTTTACGTTTTTCACAGGCACAGAGGGGATAGAAACGTCCCCCTGCTCCATCCGCATGGGTGTTGTAGGGATAGCACAGGATTTTCACAGGGAAGAAAACACGGGACGGGTGAGACGGCCGATCCTCCCTCTGTCTCTGAACGCAGTGCTTTCTTGTAGGTTAAGTACTGCCACGTGTGAGATCTTCAGATGCCATGTCTTTGGAATCCCTAGGAGAAATCCGCATTAAGGGACCTTTTGCAAAAACGCTGGCCCTTCACTACACGTCTCCGTCTCCAACACCACCTTGGGGGATTCTGGTGATTTACTGGTAAGGAAGGTTACTGATGGGCAATTTGCAGTGACCACAGGGTACCCTAAAATGCAATTTCTGCAACTTCAGGCTGACCGTGGGAGGCAACACAAATTTGTGCTGATTTGTTCAAAGGCATATTTCGAGGGATTTGAAACTTCAGCCTGAGTTGTGCTGTGCTAATTGAAGAGCGTATGTGCCCGCCCGGTTGCATGTAGCAGCGGTTCACAACATGAAATTTTCAAAGAACTGAGGGTGCGGACTATTTCAGTCCCAATGAGTTAGGCAGTCTGTTTCTGCAGGTAGGAAGAGGGGACGCTTCCTGGGTCTGTTGGCCCTTCTCCAGAGCAGCAGGAGGGAGGGTTTGATTGTTGACAAGTGAGCTGATTCTCAGTGAGGACTGCTTTGGGTAAAGTGAGGGCTTTTGTAGGTGCTTCCTTTTTGTTTTTGTTTTTTTGTTTTGTTTTGTTTTTTTGGTAGGTGAAAGCTCCATCAAACAATGCTTGAGGAGTGAGATTGATTCTTAAGCAAATCACGGGACCATTTTTTCCCTGGGAATGGTTGCAGGAGAAAGCCTGGAAGATACCTCTGGCCAAGAAAGGCCAAAGTGGGAGCGAATTCCAGCAAACTTCCAACTTCACCACCAACGTGATGCAATTTCTTGTTCCAAGTTAATATATAATGCGATATTCAAGGTGACGTCTCTGGACCTGGGCCCATGCCTGTCTGTTTTGTTATTCATGCGAAAACAGAAACAACAAAGCCAGAATGGAGTCATTTGCCCCCAGTGACAGCAAACCAAGACTTAATTACCATCTCTCCCAGGAACGCGACCTCATAATAGTCAGAAATTTCCTGATGAGCATGAGTGAGGTCACCTGCATGATAGAAACCCCACGGATCCCTTCTGCCTAAAAGAAGGTGTCCCAGCCTGAAACCATGCTTTCTTCTGTTTTGCTAACACCTTCTTGCCCTCCCCTTTGCCCCGTGAACACCTTCCAGGTTGCCCAGCTCCTCCGAGCTTGTGTCTTCCCAGATGTGACAGTGCTGATGCAGAAAGCACTTAATAAGGCCAATTCTGTCCTCAAATGTACACGGCTTTTTGAATTGTGTTTTTGAATATTCTCTTTACTTGTTATATTTATTAACTTAGAGCCACGGCAAAGATACAGACCACCGAGATGAAGAAGACGAAGGCGTAGGCCGATCATCTGCACAGATGCCAGAAGTAAATCACGGCCCTAAAATGCGACAAAGCCCAGAGACGCCCTGCTCACCTGAGGCCAACTCTAGAACACTTTTGAAAATACAGATTCCTGCTCACAACACGGACCTCTTACCTGTGAACTTCCTGCGGGCAGGTGGAGGGGGGCAAGGTGAACTAATCTGTATTTTTCAAAAGGAGGTTTTTCCGATCAGCAGAATGTAAAAATTACCCCATAAACCCTGCTAAGAGGCCCTCGGCACAGCCGAGGCGGGGGGTGGGGGGGGTGGGGGGGTTGGGGGGGTGCGTGGGGGTGGGGTTAAGTACAACTGGTGCATCAGCCCCTCCCCCCACTAACCCTGGCCCCCATCAGCCTGGTGACGATGGTCTCTCAAAAACCACCTTCCAACAAAGAGCGCGCCCCAGACACAGCCCGACTCCACCGGCGACTGGAGGCTGGCCCAGCACGTTCCTTCACCTCTCTGCAGCTTGGTGGCTTCGTCTATAAAAAGTGGGGCCCATGCGTGTCTTACAGGGATTTGGGGAGGAGCTGATGAACTTGCAAATACCTTGCATAACTCATGGCATGAAAATGTGAGCTGTTTGCCCCCAGCCAGAAAAACAAAATAGCAACATAAATCATCACATCTATGTACAGGCTACCTATCTACGCTATTTTAGTTTTTATGAGCTCTGAAAATAAACATTTCTTTTCCTTTTCCCTGGAGTGAGACCATTACCTATTCTCTTTGTTGCACCTATTTCGACCAATATACCACCGTTACTTTGTGCTACAAAACGTCTTTCTATGTTGTCCAACCCTTTACTCTCTGAACACTTAAGACCAGCAAAGAAAATAGGTTTTGATGTAAGCTAATCAAGTTTCTTTACATCGGCAGCCCTGCTGTCACGTGGCCCTATTCCGTTCTAGAAGACGTGCTAGGCTGACGCTGGAGGCTGGGGCCCTTCTCCAGCCTGAGACCTCAACCAGCGGCAGTGCCAGATGCCCGGCTCTTGAGTTCCCTGCGAGAAAGAATTCAAGGACTGGAGTCAAGTACGGCAGAAGCAGAATTAGAGAAAGTGCGCGCTCCATGGGCGGAGGAGTGCTGACGCGCGGACTTAGAGGGTCCGCGTCTGGCAGGGCGGCTGTGGGGCTCTGGTTCATAGGGATGCTGTGCTTGGGCGGAATGTGGGGTTCTTGGAATGGGCGGGGATTTCCAGGAACTTTGCATGCCATTTGCATGTCCATAGCACCTACTTTGCGCAGGCACAGTCTGATTTTTCTGGCACCTACGCAAAATATACTGGAAATATACTACTGTCCCTCTGGCGCCCCCAGCGGAGGGGTCATTCTTGGCCATTTGCAAGCTAACTGGGTCTTTGTGAGCCTGAGCGCCCTGGGCTTGAACACCGAGGGGATGCTTCTGGCCAGGAGAAACCGCAGGGGTATCACAAGGTTGCTTAATCGCCGCAAACTCTGTCATGGGTCAGACTCAGTTCTCCGTTTTATGCTCCTCCTGCAATTACCCAGCCTTTCCCTATTCCGCCTGCCTCAATGCCAGCTTTCTAATAGTCTGCAATGAAATGCTTTAAAATAAGGACATTGTAAATTGCTGGGTCAGGAAAACCCCGAGTGAGGCTTGCAGCCTTTGCTACATCCTTTCAGCTGACTTTTCTCAGTCCATGCCAATATGGAAATTCACTTGTTTTCTGGGCTTGCTTTCTTCCTATCTCATTAGGATTCTACAGTGTTGAAAAAATAAAACCACTGCGGGACACTCAGATACATGGCCAGTGGGATACTCCAAAACCCCACATTATTTTGATTCATTTGCTCTCTTTCTATCAAATCCCCAAGCCAAGGAAATCTATTGTACATGGCAAGAGACATGACAGATGCCCAAGACATTTTATAATCCCCTTGGGAGAAAATTTGAAAATCTATCAATTTTAGATTTCTGTATACTTTAGAGTTCTGTAAGTATAATTGGAAATTATATTTCTGTTTTTGCCAAACTTTAAAGCTTGATGTGATTGAATCTTCTGGATTTCTCCAGTTTTCTCCTCTAAAAACAATACAGCCACCAAATTCAACTGCTTCACGCAAGAGTAAGTTCATAGTTTCCTGGGATGGCCTAGACAAAGTTCTAGTTTACAGCTAACAAAAATGTTCCAAAGTGTCTCTTTGTCTTACTGAGGATTTTAGTTTATTTTTATTTTTATGTTTTCATTTTTTAAAAGATTTATTTATTTATTTTGGGGGGGTTAGGGTCAGAGGGAGGGAGAAGAAGAATCCTCAAGCAGACGCCCCCTTGAGCACGGAGTCTGCTGGGGGTTGGATCCCAGGACCCTGAGATCATGACTTGAGCCAAAACCAAGAGCTGAACGCTCAACTGACTGAGCCATCCAGGCATCCCTTCCTGAGGATTTTAATTTAACTTTGTCACTTTACAAAGCGATCTGACCTCGTGTAGTATTGCAGATAAGTTACAGTCGGGCAAAGGAAGGGGCAAAGGAAGGGGATTTGAATACAGGGTCCTGCTTGGAATCTGGCCTCAAAAACTTTCCGTGCGGGTGTCTGCTGGCTCACCAGGATGGCAGCTCAGCATTAGGAAAGTTTGTGTCATTTTTGCTTCTCCGGATCTTGATGCCCTCGGTGCTCCTGGGATAATAGCAACAAACCTCAAGTCTTCCTAAAGTGGGTACAAATGTCAGCATCAAAGTCGAGCGGCTGAATTACTCTTAGAGGGCTCCAAAACTGAACTGAAATCTCCCTAATTCAAAATGAACAAACAGCCTTTTCTCTTACCCTCTGTTGTCGTCTGAGTTTCTCTTTCCCTCACTATAAAAATTCTCAGCAGGGGAGGCTCCCTTTCCTGATTCCCACAGGTGCTCGACCCTTGAGAATCTAATCTGTGCCCACAACAGACCACAGCCACCACAAGCTTCGAGACACAGGGGGCACCTGCTCTGCGTGGCACGGCTGTGGGCACTCTGGGAATAAACGTCAGCCACCCACGGAAGCGAGTGCCGGGACCTCTTTACGATTCTGGATCAGAAATGTGAAGAAATTTTACTACAGACAGATCAAGAGCCATTTTTCATCTCATGTTCAAACATTACCAGACAATGACAGTGACGGGGCTTGTTTTCTAAATCTCAGAAGGCAGGCATCCAGAAACTCCCTGTCAAACCTGGGAGACGAAACATGTCTCAACCCCACAGAGATCATACAGGCGGAAAATGTGATCTTTTTTAACATTTTTTTGAAGACTTCATTTTTAGAGCAGTTTTATGTTCACAGCAAAATTGAGCAGAAGGTACAGAGAGTTCCCATATCCCGCTCCCCCACACAGGCACAGCCTCCCCCTTTATCAGCATCCCCCAACGTGGTACATTTGTTACAACGGATGAACCTCCATCAGCGTATCGTAATCACTTGGAATCCATGGCTCACGTTAGGGTTCACTCTAATACTGTGCATGTTACGCATTTGGGCAAACATATCATGATATGCATCCATCATTATAGAACTACACACAGTATTTACACTGCTCTAAAAATCCTCTCTGTCCTACTCATCCTTCCAGCCCCTCAACCCCTGGAAACCGCTGATCTGTTTTCTGTCTCCATAGTTTTGCCTTTTCCAGAATATCGTATAATTGGAATTGAACTGTACGTGGCCTTCTCAGATTGTGTTCTTTCACTTGGTAATACACATTTCAGGTTCTTCTGCATCTTTTTATGGCGTGATAGCTCATTTCTTTTTAGCAATGAATAAAGAGGGTCTAGATGGACCACAGTTTATCCATTCACCTACTGAAGGACATTTTGGTTGTTTCCAAGCTTTCAATGATAAATAAAGATGCCAAGAACATCTGTTCACAGATTTTTGCGTGGACATAAGATTTCAGTCCATTTGGGTAAATATAGAAGAGTATGATTGCTGGATGGTATGGAAAGAGTGTGTTTAGCTTTGTAAGAAACCACCAATATGTCTCCCAAAGTGGCTGCACCGTGTTGCAATCCCACCAGCAATGAATGAGCATTCCTGTTGCTCCACATCCTTGTCAGCATTTGATGTCGTCAGGGTTCTAGATTTTGGCCATTGTAATAGGTGCGTAGTGGTATCTCATTGTTGCTTTATTTGCATTTCCTTGATGACATATGGTGTGGAACATCATTTCATATGCTTATTTGCCATCCGTTTATCTTCCTGGTGAGGTGTCTATTAAAGACTTTGACCCATTTTTAATCAGGGTGTTTGTTCTCTTGTTGCGTTTTAAGAGCTTTTTGTGTATTTTGGATAACAGTCTTTTATCAGATGTGTTTTTTGCAGATCTTTTCTCCAGATCTGTGGCTTGTCTTCTCATTACTGAAATCATCTTTCTCAGAGGAAAAGTTTTTAATTTTAATGAAGTCCAGCTACTCAATTCTTTCTTTCATGGATCATGCCTTTCCTGTTGTATCTACAAAACTATCTCCATGACCAAGGCCACCAAGGTTTTCTTCTGTGTTATATTCTGGTTTTATAGTTTTGCACTTTACATTTAGGTCTCTGATCCATTTTAAGTTAATTATTGTGAAAGGTGTAAGGTCTGGGTCTAGATTATTTTTTTGCACGTGAATGTCCAGTTGTTCCAGCACCATTTGTTGGAAAGACTATCCTTGCTCCATTCTAAACCCTTTGCTTCTTTGTCAAAGATGAGTTGGCCATATTTGTGAGGGTCTGTTTCTGAACTCTCTATTCTGTTCCATAGATCTGTCTATTCTCATGCTATTGTCTTGATTATTGTAACTTCACAGTAAGTCTTGAAGTCAGGTAATGTCAGTCCTCTGACGTTGTTCTTTTTAAACATTGTGTTGACTGTTCTGGGTCTTTTGCCTCTCCCTATAAATTTCAGAATCGGTTTGTCAATATTCATAAGACAACTTCCTGGTAGTTTGACTGGCATTGCATTGAATCTATAGATCGTGTTGGGAAGAACCGATATTTTGACAATATTAAATCTTCTTACCCACAAACGTAGAATATCTCTCTATTTAGTTCTCCCTTGGAGTCTTTCATTAGAGTTTTGTAGTTTTTCTCATATAGATCTTGTACATATTTTATCAGATTTATACCTAAATATTTCATTCTAGGGAGTGCTAATGAAAATGGTATATATATATTTTAAATTCCACTTGCTTTTTGCTGGTAAAAAAGAAAGTGTTTACCTTTTGTGTATTAACTTTGTATTACTATGCTACCTATTATGATCCACTAGCTTTCCACTACAGTACCAATATAATATTAAAAAAATGCATTTCCCAGGCTTGTAATGCTCCCATCAGTGGTTCTCAAATAGGGGGAGAGTTTGTCTCCCCGAGACAACTGGAGACATCCTTGGTTATCACAACTGGAAGAGGGGTTGTAGCTGGCACCCAGTGTGTAGAGACCAGGGACCAAGAAATATCATACAGTGTACAGGACAGATTTCTTATAATAGCTTATAAGTTCCAGCAGGTTTTTGTTTATTTATTTGTTTTGTTCTGTTTTGTTTTTTCTTGGTGACATTTCTTTTTAGAGCAAATTCTTCTTACGATGGAAACGATTAAAATCGTGGTATAGCCTAGGTGGAAAATAGGACAACCATTAAAAAGTCATGTTGGAAAAGTATATTTTGATTTGAGGAGTTATGTGTATGGGTCAGGTTAAGACAATATGTACTGTGGGAACAAGCAGCCCCTGCATCTCAGTGCCTCAGCACACTCAAAGCTTATTTCATGCCCATACAACACCTGATGTGTTTGGGGACCTTCCATCCTGGCTTTCCCACAAGCGATTAGGAAGTTTCTGATGTGGAAATAAGGTTGACAAATGCTACAGGTGGAAAAATTGAGGAGAAAAGGCGCTAATGGTGGCTAAGCCTAAGGTTGGTAGAAGAGCCAGGTTGTGTAGAGGCCGACTTTTCACGGCCAGCACTATGCATATTTGGAGCAGATAATTGTTGTGGGGGGCTGTCCTACGCACTAGAGGACATTTAGTAGTATCCCTGGTTTCTACGACTGTGAGGCAGTTGCACTCCCTTTTCCAAATGTGACAACCCCAAAAGTCCCTAGACATTGCCAAATGTTCTTTACAGACAAACTTTCCCCAGTTTGAGAACCACTGGTATAGAGCATTAGAAGCCTGGGAAATGCATTTATATTTTATTGTCACTACAGTGGGAACCAGTGGATGATAATAGCCAGTATGGCAATGCTACCCACCCTTCCTTTAACAATATGCTTCCAGGCAGGACTGAAACTAGGAAAGCCATTGAGGAAGCTCTTTCATTCAAGAGATGATGATTGCTTTACCCAGCATGGTGGCAAGTGGAGTTATTGGTTAGATTTGAGATCTGTGATGTTGGTAAAGCTACAAAGCTTATGGTTGCATTGAATATTGCATGTGAGGGAAAAAAGAAGAAAGCGATTAAAAAGAGTCAGCGATCATGATAGATACTGGTGGCTTCTAAACACCTATTTTTAGAATTGCACTGAGTTGGCTTTATGAGAAGCGTCTAGGGAGCTTGTTAAAATTACAAATTCTTGAGCCTCACACCTGGAAAGTCTGATATATTAAACCTGGCGAGTGGCCCAGGAATCTATTTTTAACACACGTCTTCAGTGATTCTGAAAGAACCTTAGTTTTGCAACTCCCAGCTTGCATTGTTTGGGTTTACGTGGGGCTATAGCCCTGATGGGTCAATATCGTGTATCACTCTATTTGTACGGTAAGAGCCCAGAATAATAACTGTCTTTTTCTGAGATGTGGAACAAGGCAGGGGTGTTTTTTTACTTTGTTTTTGACATGTATCTTTATTTCAGGTTAATCGTGAGCACTGGCTGATTCATAACCAGGAAGGAACAGGTCACATCATAATGTGGCGAGAGCTTACAAAGAAACTTATAAAGCCTACAATATGGTAAATAAAATGCTATTTGGCACGCTTCCAAATATGTGCTCAATGTAGATTGCACAACATGG
This sequence comes from Ursus maritimus, assembly GCF_017311325.1. Classification (NCBI taxonomy): domain Eukaryota; kingdom Metazoa; phylum Chordata; class Mammalia; order Carnivora; family Ursidae; genus Ursus; species Ursus maritimus. The sequence goes on from NW_024423897.1 coordinate 58,178,932, forward strand.
CTGTCGTACGCAGGGGTTTTATATTCGAGAACTTCATGTTTATCAGCAGGTTTACTGGAATTTGTATGCTGAGAGCTTTTCAAAAATTTTAAAATGTATGATAGAAGATCCTTAACTGAAGTTGATTTATTTCTGAAAGAAAGACATTGGCCCTGAGGAATGTCATCAAAGGGAGATTTACGTAGCGGCTGCTGCGCGGTGTGAGAGCACCAAACGGGCGCAGAGGTCCTGGCTGCATATCTTGCAGAGCATTGTTTGATTCCTCCGAGTGGGAGAGATTTCTAAGCTGACTCATATTCCTTTCTTGTCTCTTCTCCTGCCATGATGATGGTGGGATCACATGTCAACACAGGGATACCATTAGATCCAAACAAACGGCCTGAAAACCGGACGCACAGCAGGGAGGTCAGGGGCTCCAGACAGGCACTGAGACCCACGGGAATAAAAAATACATAAATAATGATGCCATACAACTGAGAGTTGGGTGTCGTTTGTCACCCGAGTGTAATCTAGCCTAGCCTGAATGATATGCTCAGTTTTGAACATTAGGGTCTTTGTGATGAACTGTGGCAGAATGTATTAGACGTTCCATGACGGTTAAGCAAGTCCCTGGTGTCTCTTTGAGGCAGCTATATTGACATGAATTGTGGCTCAAGAGAAGCCACAGCCAGGGAAATGGTTAACATATGCAGCAAAAATTAAAGTAGCAATGTCTCATGAAATGCCCTTGATATTGAAAGAACATGAAGCCCTGGGTGTTATACGCAACCGATGAATTATTGAACACTACATCTGAAACTAATGATGTTGGCTATATATGTTGGCTAATTGAATTTAAATTAAAAAATAATAAAAATTTTAAAAAAGAAAGAACTTGAAGAAGCTTATAGAACGAACAAACTTGAATTTGACATATTTGAAGGTGACTTCAGGCTTCCCAAACCCTGTCTACTGAGTTGTATGCCTCCATAGGCTCCACACTCCAGAATGTACAGTAATTTCTGGAAGAAGGAATACCTTGAGAAAATAATTCATATCTGATTCATCAGGGTGGAGCCTAGGAACTGTGTTATCATTCTGTAGTATCACGTGGTCTTCACTATTCATGTGAAATGTTGAAGCTTTGTTCTATCACAAAGATGCAGGGTTGAAAATCTTCAGAATAACAAGGAATGTCATACTTATAAATCTCAGTAGAAGTGATCAAGAGTGGTAACGATTCCTTCTATAATATTTTTCTGCAAGAGGTTTTGCCAACTCTGTTGATAACAAAATACATTCAGTAAGATCGTAATTGTCATGCAGTGGATGCCATGGGAAGTTGAGTTGTGAAATGCATCTGAAAACTGACTTAGAGAGAAGCATGAAGCTAAATTTCCTTTGAAGGAGTTGTTCACCCTGTGGTGGCTGGCCACCCAGCCTGGCACTGTCCCGTCCATGGACACTAACCCCCAAGTTACTTGAAAGTTATAAATATGTCCTTGAATATAGATTTAAAAAAAGGATCTTGTTCATCCAGCCATATGTAGATATGTTGTGAATGTCACAATACCAAAGCCCACCAAATATTTGATGCTTTCAGGGGATTATCCTAGTCTTTGTAACAGAGGAACACCACCCACAGCCTGTGTCTCTTTTGGGTGTTTTTGCTGGGGGAAGAGTCTTTCCAAAGTTGGCTTCGATTGTGTTACAGCTTGCCACGGATGATACCCTGCAGACACTCAAAACCGTGGCGTGAGGATTCCATTTGTGTTCTCACAGGATAACTACGAAATAAAACTCTCAAAGTCCTCCAGTATTTTGCTACATCGGCAGGAAAAAGGAGATATGAAATATGAAATTTGCCTGCCTGATCCTACCAACACCTCTGTTGTTACCTCCACTTCAGACGAGGTCTGTCTGATGTTCATGCCTCGCCCCCCGCCCCGCCACGGGACTGCTGACAGTGTTTCCCCACAGAGTGGGTGGCTGTGCAACCCCATTAATGGTTAGAAAATGCAACCCACAGTGATGAATTCTCCAGCATTAAGTGTTGCCCAAAGTGCCGTGGAATCACCATACCTGAATTTATGCTAGTGGAGCATTAAAGTGTATGGAAGAATTCCAAGCTCTTATTCTTTATACTTCCTTTATTAGAAACACCAGCTAGTACCAAAGCTTATATTTTAGAACAATGTTAATTATAAAACAAGTTTAAAAATTTTAAGTTTTTGTTGTTATCTCAGAAGACAAGAGGTTCCTTAACTGCCCTTAGATTATTTTTCACAACTTATAACATCTATAAATTTGTTTGGAGAACCTTTTCAATGGTGACTATTATGATAATATTTTTCCATCCAAGTTATCAAATATAATTGGAGATTAAGGAAAAGAGGAACAGAAAATCACCTGTAACTCCCCTTCTAGAGACTACCCTAGCTAAAGATTTGGGAAGATGTATTTCTAATTTTCTTTTGTGAACATTCATACATTTATATGTTTGACATGGAGATATACCAAATATACTCTTTAATTACCTGCCTTTTTTCACTTTTATTATATACTCATTTTTCATATAATGCACTATGATACCATTATTTACATAATGTTATCAGGCACATTTTAACACACAAAAAGGACTGAGTACTAATTAATAGAATGTAAGATTAATTAATTAATTAGCCCAGAGATGGTTGCCCAGGGCTGAAGGGAGGGGGAAATGGGGAGATGTTAGTCAAAGAGTATAAAGTTTCACTTATAGGAGACAAATAAGTTGTAGAGATCTACTGTACTGTGTAGTGCCTGTAGCCCACAATACTGTATTGTATATTAACATTTGCCGAGGGTAGACCTTATGTTAAGTGTTCTTACCACACCCACACACAAATCCTAATAATAATACAGGGAGTGGGAAGAAACTTCTGGAGGTGATGGATATGCTTATGGTCCTGATGGGGTGGCGATGGCTTCACAGATGTACACACGCATCCCCAAACACATCGACTTATACACACTAAATACGTACAACTTTTCATTCATCAATCATACCTCTACAAAGTGGTTACATTATTGTGAAAAAAAATTCAATTTTCAACAGTAAACCAGTAAGCAAACATCATCAACTCAAGGTTAAAGGAATGACCACTGTGGGAGAGTTTCCTGCGAACAACTTTTTCTCTTTTATGATAAGACACAGAATAATTACAACTCTGATGGAAGTCCTTTACCCTTCAACTTCACTGTCAGCTCTTACGGTGGTGTTTTCCAGCTCTACTCTTTGTGATAGGCAGAACAATGGCCTCCATCTTTGCTAATGCCCTAATCCCCGCCCCATGAATACATTACCTTACCTTTGTAAAGGGATTTTGCAAATGTGATTAAAATTAGGAACCTTGAGGGCGCCTGGGTAGCGCAGTCCTTAAGCGTCTGCCTTCGGCTCAGGGCGTGATCCCAGCATTCCAGGATGGAGTCCCACATCGGGCTCCTCAGCTGGGAGCCTGCTTCTTCCTCTCCCAGTCCCCTGCTGTGTTCCCTCTCTCGCTGGCTCTCTGTCACATAAATAAATAAAATCTTAAAAAAAAAATAGGAACCTTGAGATGAGGGATTCTCCTTGATTATGTGGGTAGAGCCAATGTACTCACATGGGTTTATAAAAGTGGAGACTCTCTCCCACTGTGGTGACCAAGAAAGATCCAGGAGCTAACTTTAAGGACAGAGGAAGGGACTGAAGAACCAAGGAACCCAGGGGGTCTCTACAGGTTGGAAAAAGCAAGCAAATGAGTTCTTCCCCAGAGAAAGTGTTTAGGAAGGAGCACAGCTCAATCCATAGGGTGATTTTAGTACAGTGAGATCCCAGGGACTTCTAACTTAAAGAACTGAAAGATAATAAACTTATATTGTTTAGACTGCTAAGTTTGTGATAGCTTGTTACAACACAATGGAAAGCTGATCACACTGATCTATAAAACAAGAGCAATAACCAGCTGACAGCATTTTATTATCAAGGCTTTGTGTCAAGAGTTTCTCATTATTTTTCAATATTTCAAAGACATGTCTACTTACAAGTGTGTGCTTTATGTTAAAAATTATTTTGGCTGAATTTTAAAATGTGGGTTCATCATTTTTATTTTTTTAAGTTTTAATTTAAATTCTAGTTAGTTCACATACAGTATAATACTGGTTTCAGGTGTACAACACAGTGATTCGATGCTTCCATACGACACCCGGTGCTCATCATGACAGGTGCACTCCTTAAACTCCATCACCTATTTCACCCATCCCCCCACCCCCTTCCTTCTGGTAACCATCAGTGTGTTCTCTGTAGTTAGGGTCTGTTTCTTTCTCTTTCTCTCTCTCCTTTCCCCCTTTTCTCCTTTGTTTTGTTTCTTGAATTCTACATATGAGTGAAATCATATGGTATTTGTCTTTCTCTGATTGACTTATTTCACTTAGCATAATACTCTTTAGATCTCATTTCTTTTTATGGCTTAGTGTATCATTATTAATTCTATAGCATGAAACACCCTGGGCCCTCTGTGCTCCAAAATTCAGAGAAACAAGATCTCTACCAATCAAAAAAAAAAATGTAGTTGTCTCTCTTCATCTTGACTGCTGGTTCTAGAAGCTGCTGAGCTTCTGATTTCCACCATTGCTAACACTCACCTAGAGGTGACGATGCCCCAGAAACAGCCTTGCAGACAGTGGCTCAGAAGAGTCATGAGGTAGCACATTGCATCTTTGAGACTTAGTCCCCACAGTGTAGGTGGGAACAAGAGCAGAAAGAATCCTGGTGGCAATGGATGCTGCAGATTATAATGGGCTTCATCTGTTCAGACTCTGGAGTGTAGGAGAGTCAGACACTAATCAGGGAAAAAATAGAACTTATGAAAAAATACTGCAAAAAATAGAACATATAAAAATGAATACTGGGAGAAAGAAATGAAATGGGAGCATCATTATGAAAATTCAGAGAAAGAGCATGTCTCTGAAAAAAATTAGCCACATAAATAGATGGTAATTTAGAAATGTGGGGGGGTGTACTCACTAAGATCCAAAGTGATCTGTCCTCCATCAAAAGGCTTAGGAGCAAACTGGCTGAGATGAAAAGGCAGTCAGAGGAGTGGCAGAAGACAGGGCTGCAGGCAAGCTGGGAGCTCAGTAGCAATGTCCGCCGAAGGGTGTTAATGGAGGACCAAGGGGGTTAGCCTGGCAAGCCATCCTATATGCATGGGAACCCGTGCAGAAAATGTATATAATGATGGAGAAAGTGGCAGAGATGGAAGACATGGAAGGCTTGTCCAAGCCATGAATTATAAATTGTTTCCCCCAGAAGTAACCTGAACAATTACAACAGAGACAAGGAGCACAGACATAACTGACAAATGCTGTACTGGGTTGAATAAATACGTTTTCTCAGAGATTAAAAGGACTTATCATCTGACACAATCCTTCCCTTCATCTCATCAACAATCTGTTCTTCGTTCTGGGCTAATCTTCCTTATAACCACTATATTGATTATGATCTCTAAAATTTTTAAATGCATGGGAAAAATAATGCTCTATACCACTTAAATTTAGGTTTTCTATTGTTATGAGCTACCAAGTAATTTTTGATTATTTTTTCTACTTTTTTTTTCAATTTTCTACTGTGAGCCTGTATCACTCATAATCAGGAAGCTGATATGATATTTAAGTTAAAATATACTAGGGGTGGGGCACCCGGATGGCTCAGTCGTTAAGCATCTGCCTTCAGCTCGGGGCAGAATTCCAGGGTCCTGGGATCGAGCCCCTCATCGGGCTCCCTGCTCCACTGGGGGACTGATTCTTCCTCTCCCACTCCCCCTGCTTGTGTTCCCTCTCTTGCTGTCTGTCTCTCTCTCTCTGCCAAATAAGTAAATAAAATATTTTAAAAAATATACCCTAGGGGTGCCTGGGTGGCTCAGGTGGTTAAGTGTCTGCCTTAGGCCCAGGTCATGAACCCAGAGTCCTAGGATCCGGCCCCACTGTGAGCTGCTTGCTCATCAGGGAGTCTGCTTCTCCCTCTGCCCCTCCCCTCACTCGTGTTCTCATGCTCTCTCTCTCAAATAAATAAATAACATCTTTAAAAAATAAATTAAAATATACTAGTCAGGAAACACCATACAATTTTGTTTAAAAATAAATACAGAAAAAGACTGGAATTCTTTATAATATCTCTCCTTACAAATTTCTGCATTTACTAAATTTTCATGAAATTTCTAAAATAAGCATGTATAATATTTATAAAGTACAAAAAAAAGAAAAAAAACAGGAAACCTCAAGCAAAAGCATAAGTGGCATCATGGAATAAAAGAGTGGACCATATGCCAAGATTGAGCATAAACTATCAAAGGCAAGTGGCTCTCCACTGTGAGTGACCAATGATGTAAGAGTAAGCAGGGATCACTGTGAGTGGTGGAGAATCCCAAGGTAACAACTTTTTAAATCATGGTCAACTTCTTCTCAAAATGGTATTATGGCTCTTGGGCGCATCATAGACTCACCACCATCATCACGTGGCTGCACAGGTATTCCAATACCCTGGATGTTCACAAGCTAAAATTTCTCACAGCGGATTAAACAAACATGGGAACCAGAGATTTCAATTGATTCTTCTGCAAATTGTCCGTCTTAGAGGTATTGGAGCGTGCCATGTATTCCTGAAGCAGATTGCTTGAGGAGATCTGTCTTATTTCACAGGAAATCCACACCAGAGGTTACTCTTACAGAATTATTAATAGGCAACAGCATTTATCAATATGACTGTGGATATCCGACAGAGAGTAAATGTGTACTATGGGCCTGCAACCATTCTAAGCAATTTAAATGTGTGAATTTATTTATAAAAATATTCATTAAAAAATTATATGGTAGATGCCGATGTTACCTCCTTGTGCAGATGGAGATGCTGTTGCAGAGAGAGTACACAACATGCTTATGTTTTCTGCAACTCTGTAGGTGAGGGGATTCCTATGGAACCAATCTGCTCAGGTGTGAAACTGCTTGTATCATCAGTTAGGGTTCTCCAGAGAAACAGAACAGGGATCTGTATCTTTTCCTATAGATATCTCTGTCTTCTATCTATTATCTATCTATCTATATCTATCATCTATCTATCTATCTATCTATCTATCTATCTATCTATCTATCTATCTATCATCTATCTATCTATCATCTATTATCTATCTATCTATCTATCTATCTATCTATCTATCTATCTATCTATCATCTATCTATCTATCATCTATCTATCAACTATCTATTTATTATCTATCTATCTATCTATCTATCTATCTATCTATCTATCTATCATCTGTCTGTCCCTCAGTCTCCATTCATTGTTACTCACATGCTCCCCCATCATTCAGCTAGAGTAAATATTTAGAATTTGAGAAAATTCTATGCTACTTGTTCTACCCCTGTTATTTTAATAGAAGATTTTTTTTTTGCAAGACAAAAGGAGCCTGTCACCCAGGCCCTGTGTCCTGAGCCCTCTGAGGGTCTGCAGCTTCTCAAAGTTGGCCAGTCCAGCAGGTCACTGGGATCCAGGATAACTTCAGAATCTTAATTACAGTAGAGGTGCTATACTTCTGCTCTGGCCACTGTGGAGGACCTGCCATTTCTATATCCATCCAGATTGCACAGAAATTTTGACAAAGATTCATTAAGGACATTAGCTAGAAAGAAATTAGATGTATCTTATGAATGAGTACGGACCGACTTTCTTACATATGCGAGGCATTTTAGACGTTCTGTGACCACTTGCTGGTACCGCTGGCGTTCACAGTAGTGACAGGGTATCCTACCAAGACCAGCTCACCCTTGTTTTCCTTTATTTCATTTTCAGTGGTAACACAACACCAGTGTATTCACCTATTTTCCCACATCCTGAGGTTTTTTTTTAAAGATTTTATTTATTTATTTGGGAGAGAGAGAGAAATCACCTGAGCTGGGTGTGAGGGGGGAGGAGCAGAGAAAGAGGGACAAGCAGACCTCACACTGAGCGCAGAGCCCCACACAGGGCTCAATCCCATGACCTTGAGATCATGGCCTGAGCCAAAAATCAAGAGTTGGATGCTTAACCAACTGATCCACCCAGGAACCCCTACACATTTTGAGTTTTGAATAGGGCACAAGCCTTTTTTTCTTATCAGTTCCAAAACTTGGAACTTTATGATGCAACTTGGGACTCATCCATGTTCTAAAGCTTGGGAAAAGTAGTCCCTTTGCCCCACACCCCCTCAACTACAAGCCATGTCAGTGATTGCTCCTACTCAGAGAAGGTTTGAGAAATACTTTGAAGAAGACTCCAGTGGTCCTCCAGCTCTTCTCAGGGAGACCATCTGCATTCTCCATCACTGAAACCTAGAATACTGACAAGCAGAGAGATTGCCTTTGGCAATGAGCAAACTCAGAAATAAAGGCCAGCTTTGAACCTTTCCTCCTTTACTATCAGAATTTTTTTTTTTTTTTTTTTTTTTTGCCTTAAGGCTCTTGGGATTCAGCCATCAATTTGGAATAGCAAGATATGGAAAGTTACTGCCAGTCCTTAAGGGAGCTCTGTCCTTCTCTTTAAAACCTCATATTCCTCTTTGGTTTAAAAATAGAATCAAACCTCAGAAACCTAGCCTCATTTTCAGATCCTGTCAAGCCTTCTAAATTGTCAGTGCCGGTAGGCCGGTTTACATGCTGCAAAGATGGTGCAAGGCGTGCTGACGTTTATTTATCTCAGAATTGCTTATTCTAGTTTGCAAATTCCACTTTGATTACAGAATATTCCAATTAGATATGAACATTTTTTTGAGGATTAAAATGCCCATATGGTTATTTCTTGAAGCACCGTTAAATCTACAACATAATTCCTAAAGAAATAGCCCAAGGGCACTCCAGGTAAAGTTCTGGTAACTCCATTATTAGCATTAAAATTCAGATCTCCAGAGATAATGATTTGAGCTGTCAGTCATAGAGAATATAGGTAGTTGAAAGATTGTCTGATTGACCCCGGATATCTGCATGGAGAGCGTGCACTCGGGTATATGCAAGCATGAAACCATTAACAAGCCACTTTTCAGGCAGAAAAATTGTTACAAATAAATCAGTTCCTATCGGAGAGGAACAAAAGCTCAGTGATATTTTTCTGACAATGACAACAGTGGAATGTCCAAAGAAAAAAGGTCAGAAGTCTTTAGAAATGGGCAAGACTGACTTCTTTTTGAGGCATATTAATATTATGGTCGTGAGGAACATATTGAGACATTCACATTTCTGTGTTCCTTCTGCCGTGTTTCAAGAGGGGAATTTTAGTCATTGGAGGAACACCTTGGAGAATAATCTGACTTAAAAGGGTGCACTCTTGGTCTCAAGTAGATTAAGGGCAAATAGAACTATAGACTCCACTGGTGGGGTGTAGGCTGGACCAGGCCCTGCATATTATCCAGAAAAGAGAGTAACCCAAGAACACATCTCTAGACTATCCTATCTCTAAAAATACATGCTCAGCAACTTGATTCCAAAGTTGGTAAAATCAAAACACTGAACTAGCTAAGGCTGTTTGTTCTTTCATTTACCTGAGAGAAGCAAGTCGATTCTGCTTGCTTCCCGAGTTTAGTGACTGGTGAACTTGGTTATTTTAGGGAATGGTTCTTCAGGTCAACAATTCAAAAGTTAGGCAGTTAAAAACAATACTAAAGTGAGTGCCTAATGGTTATGAGAAGTAGTTCAATTGATACAAAGGATCACAAGTTTCCCATGCATTGTGTGTCCCTACCTGTTTATATTTAATTACTTGGTAACTGATTTAAATATTGACACATATCTATGTTTATATACTCAACATATAATTTATATATTTTAAAATTACGTGACACAGTACTCTTCATCTTAAAAGTTAGGAGAAATAGAACTATGTGTTGGGTGTATCTATATTATTAGGGTTCTCTAATGTTGAGAAATATTGCAGGTGGGTCAAGGGATTTTCACAATTAGTTATAGCATTCATCCCATGCCCCTCCATTAGGCCATCTCTGGTTGATCACATAGCTCTTACCTGTCATCCTTCAAGTGTGGATTTTGAAGACCAAACACTTTCCATGGTCCCTTGTTCTTCCTGTACCTACCAGGCCCTACTCATTCATTCATTTCACCCATGCACCTGGTAAATCACTGAATAGCCTCAGGGCCCCTGCAGCGCTCTAGATGGAAAATATTGATACAGTTCCGAACAAAATTGTTTCCATCCTCATGACACTCCAACCTTTTATGTTTCTCTTCCGTTCTCAGTCCTTTGGCCATCTCAAAGTGTCATCGGTACCAATACAAATGGTAACATCACCTTTCATTTTTTTCCTCTAGTTGACTTTGGCTTTGCAGATATCAGCAGAAGCCAAATTCACACTTGGCATTTTTTATAACAACTTTTAACTACAATTTTATTGTTCAGTGGGTTTGTGTCTTAAAGTCAAAGCACTGAATTTAGTCCCAACAATACTTCAACTGCTCAGTCCTTCAAATGTCCTCACATAAATCACTGCTAGAGAGCTGTGTTTGTTCACATGTAAATGTTCTTTTGGAAAAGGCTGATTCTCCCCATTATTGTAGCACTTACTTTTTTCTTATAGACTCCAGAAGACTATCCAACACAAGGTGACAATTGGGTCACATTTCCAGTGCAGCACGTTTCCTGCCCGAGTGCTCCCTTTTTCCAAAGATTGAGTTTTGGTGCAGATTCTGTAATGTCCCCTGGAAGACAGAACAGCCAGGACAATGGGCAATGGGATGGGGAGAAACTGGCATTCAATTCTCCTGAATTTTGCTGATATTTTTCACTGAAATGTATTTAAATGAAATGCTTGGCTTTCCTTCAAAGCATGTATTTCTCCTATTTCTCCTATTGACTTTTATTAGCAGTAAAATGGATCCCAGAGGCCAAAGAGTCAGAGATTTATAATGCCTTCTAGGAGCCTTGTTTGTTTTTCCACATCCTGTTCTGACATTGTTAAATATTAGTCTTGGCAGGACGGCGGGGGCCTGTCAGTAGCAGCTCAACAGCTCGATGGCTGTCCCATCATACATTGTCCAGCGATGGCAGAGTTGCAGAAAGTCCTCTTATCACCCAAGAAGAGCAAATCGATCGAGCTAACTCCTACAATTGCAGCAGACATGAGCGAGGCACCACATTCTGGCCAATCCATGCATGGTGGCAATGGAAAGGCAATGTGGGAAAGTTCTGTAGAGTTTGCGTTACCCACAGCATTGAGTGCAAGAACAATGTCCTTGGGGCTTTTTCCTTAGCCAATTTATAACACAACGTTGTTGTATTGGATTTTTTGTTTTTGCAATAACTCTCCCAACCTTCAGATTTTGGTTTTGCTCATCAGAGACCAACACTCAAAATGACCTGGGCCAAATCTAATCAGGACGCAAAAGCTACTGAGAGGAGCCAGTATCCAATGTCTTTCAAGGTTAAATACAATTTAGGATTTCAACCAAAATGTGTTTCTCTGCTTCTCTATATCAGCTCAAATAGGATATATTCGGAAATAGGCAGCATTATTTTGCTGAAAATAAGTACAGGTATTTAAAAGATGTTTTTAAAAAGGCACGGTGCAGTGAAATGGGAACTGACTGCTGATGGCAATGTAAGCTGATGTGATGATTCTGGAAGATAATTGGGTCTTCCGAGGCAAAAGCCTTTAAACACATTCCATATCCTTTGATCCAGAAATGTTATTTACAAGAAGACTTGATAGCAGCATTTTCCCCCCTTTCCATATTGTGAGTTTTAAGCATTTCGAGATTTTTTTTTGCCCTCTTTCTTGGGGATAAAAATAATGGAATGCCAGTTCACATCCTTGAAAACCAAAGGCTCCCTAACTGCTGCTGAAAGAAATCTCAGAAAAATAAGAGGGTAAAAATGTTCCCCTTTCCTTACAGCTAGAGAAAAGCTGACATTGCTCTGTGACTAAGCTAACACATATTCTGGTTTTTATAAAGTAAAAATTGGGAGTAACTAGAGAATTTTCCATTCTCACCCTCTTGTCCAATATGAAGCCTCAAATGTATAATCCTAATCCATTTCTGTTATAAAAATTGCCCTTGAAATTGTTTTGTAAAACAGATGTGAAGACTACAAAAAATCGAGTCAAGAAATAAACAGAGGACATGAACCAACATTTCTCTAAAGAAGACATACAAATGGCCAAGAGACACATGAAAAAATGCTCAACATCACTCAGCATCAGCAAAATACAGATGAAAACCACAATGAGATACCACCTCATACCAGTCAGAATGGCTAAAATTAACAACTCAGGAAACATCAAATTTTGGTGATGATGTGGAGAAAAGGGAACCCTCTTACACTGTTGGTGGGAATGCAAGCTGGTGCAGCCACTCTGGAAAGCAGTATGGAGTTTCCTCAAGAAGTTAAAAATAGAGCTACTCTATGACCCAGCAACTGCACTACTCAGTATTTATGTGAAGGATGCAAACATAGTGATACAAAGGGGCACCTGCACCCCGATGTTTATAGCAGCAATGTCTATAATAGCCAAACTATGGAAAGAGCCCAGATGTCCATTGACAGACGAGTGGATAAAGAAGATGTGAGATATATATAATGGAATATTACTCAGCCATCAAAAAGAATGAAATCTTGCTATTTGCAATGAAATGGATGGAACTAGAGGGTATTAGGTTAAGCAAAATAAGTCAACCAAAGAAAGACAAATAACATATGATTTCACTCATATGTGGAATTTGAGAAACAAAACAGATGAACATAGAGGAAAGAAAGGAAAAATAAAATAAGATGAAAACAGGGAGGGAAGCAAACCATAAGAGATGCTGAACTCTAGGAAACAAACTGAAGGTTGCTGGAGGGGAGATGGGTGGAGGGATGGGGTAACTGGGTGATAGGTATTAAGGAGGGCACTTGATGGAATGAGCACTGGGTGTTGTCTGCAACTGATGACTCACTAAATTCTACCCCTGAAACTAATAATACAGTGTATGTTAACTAAATTGAATTTAAGTCAAGATTTAAAAAGTAATAAATAAATAAATAAATAAATAAATAAATAAATAAATAAAACTGCCAGTTATATTAACAGCAAGAAAAACAAAAACAACAATAACAAAAAAACTTGTTGCATCCTGTGAAAAACAAACTATAACCTTGAGGTCTACAGCTCTGTTTGTCTTACTGAAATATGTGTCCCAATAATAAAACATCAATTGGCACATCTGTTTTCTGAAAGAATCATCAAATAGTTTTGAGTTTTCTCGATAAGCCAAAAATGGGCACATCCCCCTTTTCCACATGGCTGGTAGTAAGATTGACCCACAATGCCGTTGGGTTCTAGAATTACATTAAAAGTCTCAGAGATTTTAAAAATTTATATTAACTGTATCTTAAGAGAATAGTTAGAAAAGTTGATGAACAGAGTTGAACCCACAAACGCTCATTGAGTGTTACTGAAAATATAGCTGAGAAAATCCGCCACGTTCTTAATGGTCACAGGAGCATGGTTTGACTATTTGGACATGTCGGTCATAGCATCCTACAGACTGGGCAATGGCGGTACCTTTCTCAGACCATTGGAAATGTGTCATGTGTCAAAGAAAAAATAAAGCAGGACACTGAACTCTAAGCATAGAGTGAAAAGGTGAGAAATCGGTGTATGCACTGTGGTTGGCACTGTGCGGCAGAATTACAGGTGTTGGGGCGCCTGGGTGGCACAGTGGTTAAGCGTCTGCCTTTGGCTCAGGGCGTGATCCCGGCGTTGTGGGATCGAGCCCCACATCAGGCTCCTCCACTAGGAGCCTGCTTCTTCCTCTCCCACTCCCCCTGCTTGTGTTCCCTCTCTTGCTGGCTGTCTCTATCTCTGTCGAATAAATAAATAAAATCTTTAAAAAAAAAAAGAAAAAAAGAATTACAGGTGTTTTAGGGTTTTTTTTTCTCCCTTATATTCTTCTGAGTTTTCCTCTCCTCCTACAGTCGATGTGATTTTTTTTTAATAATTAGAGAACATTACTAAAGTAGCACAAGAAAACCCAACAAAATATTTACAAGCATCCCAACATTCAGGGTGGTGTACCAGAGTTCACGTGACTTTAGCTCTATTTTTATATTCAAAAAGATGTCAAATAGAAAGTTGATTTAGTTGTATCAAAACTATGATTTCTGTCTTTCTCTGGAATACTCTGCCTTCCTCTGAAGTGCATTGTTGGTGAAAAACTGGATTTTTCTATGCCAGTTGTTTTCTTGTCAATATGCAAGAGGTCTACCCTGCTTAAAAATGAGTGCTATTTTTTCAAAATATCATTCCCTTCTCTTATTGTCAAAATAATCAGAAAAATGAATATACCTACTGAGGACTGTAAAACCATATAGAATTTATAGACCACATTGTGTGCCTAGAGAATTCTAAAATCAGTGCCAATGTCCTAATTTTTCAGAGAATTGAGCAAATCACAGAAGCCACACTTAATTTATGGAGCAATTTACTAGCATTCTCCAGAACTCTATGTAGCATCCCATCCCCGAAACACCTTCTTTGGGCGAAGATGAAGCCGGCCAGCTGTGGGGCCATAACACAGCACGACAGCTCTATTCACTTCCTTCCATGAGCCCGGTATCCTTCCCTTAGTTTTCATTCTGGTACAGTTGGCATTTCCCCAGAGGTCAGGTTCATTTCCCAAAGTGCTCTCCCCATGGGCTTCAGCACCGGTGATGTCTCGGTTCTCTCTGGAAGGGAGTCATCATGCTGGCTGGCAGTGTTTTTACTCATATGTTTTTCTTGTTGGGTGTCTTGGGTGAATGTGTCTGATGCCCCTTCCCCAGACATGTTCTTCAAACAGGAGGTTGATGGCAGAGGGTCCCAGAGGCAGCAGGAATTGAGCAAGAAATGTGATAAGAAAGGCTCATGTGGGCAGCAAACCATGAAACATTGAGAAGGCAATAGAGTGGGGCTCGAACATGTTCCTAGACTTAGGTTTGGGGAATACTGGAGCTCGGCAAGAAGGCCTTTTCCTGAAATACCAAAGAAAAAAATTACCAAACCAAGACTGCGCTTAGAAGTGAAACTCACATTCGCACTGACAAATGGTCATAAAACGCATGAGACAGTATGCAGATTTTCAGCATTTAGCATTGCTTGCATGTGGTAAAGGGAGCATCGAAGCAGAAATATTGTGCCGATAGTTTTACGGATGTATGAATGTTAAATATGAACAAGTGTTGGCTGTGTTAGGACACCAATTCTGTAAGAAAAAAAAAGGTTTGTGGGGAAATGAGTATTGGCTAAGGGCTAAAGAACAATCTGTCATTTTTAACTCAGAAACAAAGAGACATTATAAATGCAATTGATTTTTTTTCTATAGTTTTTAAAATTTATGGATCCATTTCCTTTATATCCTGATTGGTTAAAAAGTAATGAGGAAATTAATAGAATGGCTAACAAATTTGTTCCCGCTAGACTCACATCAGTCTAGACATTGTGGCATCTGTCACTGAATCGGTCACCCCTTGCCAAGGCTTGTGAGGACTTGGCTGTGCCCAGGTGGGGCCCCAGGAATGGGCCTGGACCCAGAAGGAGGACTTGAGCAGTGTGTGAAGGAAGAAGCAGTTGTTGGTTTTGTGCAAATACAAAGGAAAAAAAATAATAAGCAGAGCAAGAGAAAATGCGGTCGCTTAAAGCCTGAATGTCAGCAGTTGCGTCTGTCACCTGTTCTCTGTGAGTTATGTTCAGGTGTGACCCGAAGAGTGGGGAGAGGCACACAGAAGAGGGTCATCAGGAAACACAGAGCTGGGCCAACGCAAGGAGATTTCTGAGCAGACAATGCAGAGCTGCGCGTGAGGGGTTCACCAGTGCGCGTAAGTGATGCAGAGATCACCGTGGTGGCCCAGAAAATGTCCCCTGAACGACATAAAATTCCTGATCCCTGGACCCTGCAAATGTACTTTATGTGGCAATAAGGGACCTTGCATGCAAATGTGATTAAGAATCTCAGTGTAGAGAGATTATCTGGGACTATCCATGAAACTCCTAAATGCAATCGTATGCCTCCCGATAAGAGGGAAGTGGAGGGAAATTCACACGCATATGGAAAAAGAAGGGGCCATGTGACCACAAGCCACTGGAGTGATGTGGTCACAAACCAGGGGACACTGGCAGCCACCAGCCACTGGAGAAGCAAGAAACAGATTTTCCCTAGAGCCTCTGGAGGGAGTTCAACCTTGCAGACTCCTTGATTTTGACCCAGTGATACCAATATTAGACTTCTTTTTTTTTATAATAATATCTTTTTATTATATTATGTTAGTCACCATACAGTACATCCCTGGTTTCTGATGTAAAGTTCCATGATTCATTAGTTGCGTATAACACCCAGTGCACCATGCAATACGTGCCCTCCTTACTGCCCAACACCAGCCTATCCCATTCCCCCACCCCCCTCCCCTCTGAGGCCCTCAGTTTGTTTCTCAGAGTCCATAGTCTCTCGTGCTTCATTCCCCCTTCTGATTACCCCCCCTTTCTTTATCCCTTTCTTCCCCTACTGATCTTCCTAGTTCTTATGTTCCATAGATGAGAGAAACCATATGATAATTGTCTTTCTCTGCTTGACTTATTTCATTTAGCATTATCTCCTCCAATGCCGTCCATGTTGCAGCAAATGTTGAGAAATCATTCTTTTTGATGGCTGAGTAATATTCCATTGTATATATGGACCACATCTTCTTAATCCAGTCATCTGTTGAAGGGCATCTTGGCTCCTTCCACTATTTAGCTATTGTGGACAATGCTGCTATGAACATTGGGGTGCATATGGCCCTTCTCTTCACTACGTCTGTATCTTTGGGGTAAATACCCAGTAGTGCAATGGCTGGGTCATAGGGTAGCTCAATTTTTAACTTTTTAAGGGACCTCCACACTGTTTTCCAGAGTGGCTGTACCAACTTGCATTCCCACCAACAATGTAGGAGGGATCCCCTTTCTCCACATCCTCTCCAACAATTGTTGTTTCTTGCCTTGTCAATTTTTGCCATTCTAACTGGCATAAGGTGGTATCTTAGTGTGGTTTTGATTTGAATTTCCCTGATGGCTAATGATTTTGAACATTTTTTCATGTGTCTGTTGGCCATTTGTATGTCTTCATTAGAAAAGCGTCTGTTCATATCTTCTGTCCATTTTATGATTTGTTTATTTGTTTCTCGTGTATTGAGTTTGAGAAGTTCTTTGTAGATCTTGGATACCAGTCTTGTATCCGTAGTGTAATTTGCAAATATATTCTCCCATTCCGTGGGCTGCCTCTTAGTTTTTTCTTTTGACTGTTTCCTTGGCTGTGCAGAAGCTTTTTATCTTGATGAAGTCCCACAAGTTCATTTTACCTCTTGTTTCTCTTGCCTTTGGAGATATGTCATGAAAAAGGTCGCTGTGGCCGATGTCGTAGAGGTTGCTGCCTATGCTCTCCTCTAGGATTTTGATGGATTCCTGTCTCACATCGAGGTCTTTCATCCATTTGGAGTTTATCTTTGTGTATGGTGTGAGAGAGTGGTCAAGTTTCATTCTTTTGCATGTAGCTGTCCAATTTTCCCAGCACCATTTATTGAAGAGACTATCTTTTTTTCACCGGATGTTTTTTCCTGTTTTATCAAAGATTATTTCCCAAAGAGCCAAGGGTCCATTTCTGGGTTCTCTATTCTGTTCCATTGGTCTATGTGTCTGTTTTTGTGCCAGTACCATGCTGTCTTTGTGATCACAGCTTTGTAGTACAGCTCAAAAATCCGGCATTGTGATGCCCCCAGCTTTGTTTTTCCTTTTCAACACTTCCTTGGCGATTCGTGGCCTTTTCTGGTTCCACACAAATGCAAGGGCTGTTTGTTCCAGTTCTTTGAAAAATGTCCTCAGTATTTTGATAGGGGTGGCATGGGAAATGTAGATTGCTCTGGGTAGTGTGGACATGTTCTGTAATTTTGGCAAAAGAAAATCAATATAAAGTCTCCAAAGAGATTCCATGGTCCCCATAGGAGTATTGCAGTTGGTATCTTTCTGGATCTTTCCTTGTCCTTGACGGTGCTCTGCTTCAGCTACTCGAGCCCATCTATGGTTCCTTGAATGAAGCATACCTTCTCCTGCCTTGGCCCAAGACATTCCCTTTGCCTGAAATATTTGTCCCTTGTTACTCTGGCCAATGACTCCCAATTTCCTCCAATTCCCCACTAAAGCAGTCTCTTGGGGAAGCCCTGTCTTACCTCCTTGTCAGAAGAGTTGCTCCTTCTCTTGACTTTCAATGAACTGACCCTGACCTTCACTGCAGTATCCACCACCCTGCACTGAGGTGACTGGTTTTATTCCTCTTTCCACCATTAAGACCTTACTTGGGGGTGGGGGTCATCTGTCCCTCCTGACAACCATTCCTGGCTCATAAAGCTATTCCAAAAAGTTCTGTGAAATAAGCAAATGAATACACGGTTCAAATAGATATCTCTTCACAGATAAACCTAACCAGATGATGTCCCACTTGCATTTAAGAAAGGGGAGGGAAGAAACCGAGTGAAAAATGATAGCACGGGGAAGAGCGTGGTGTGAGAGAGCTAGGGTAGCAAGAACACATTGACAAAAAAGAAAAAAAATGGATTCATTAAGAAGGGATTCTTAAGAAATAAAGTTAAGTTTGTTCTAGAGGTAGTTGCTCTCTGTAGTCAATGACCAAAACAGCACCCTCAATTACTTTGTGTGAAATTAAGTAGGCTGGTACTCTAAAATCGGCAGGCGGTCCGGGAAAGAAGCAATTAGGACTCCCGAACAGCGAAGATGACATATCCTTGGCTGCAGTGCTCTCATATGAAAGTCTTTCTGCTTTTCCTCTAATTAAAAAGGACCCAATTTCCCTCTTTAGTATGCCAGATAGACAACATCCTTGTAATTGAAAGGAATGACAATGTGCTTTGTCTTCACGACGCGGCGGAGCTGATGCAGAGATGCCGACAGCGCCTCCTAACAAGTGTGCCCGGAGCGCTCTGGAGAGAGGACAGTTGACAGTGGCTCAGGAGGCATGGCTCTGCATTCAGACTTCTTTGTGTCACACTTGCGAGACTCAAAGCTGCCTCCATGTTTAATGAGGGAAGGTTTCAAGGGGCCAAACATTTGGTTTATGTGTTTCAACCCTGGCTCCTTATCGTTAATGAAGCTCTGGTTTGCAGTGGCTCACTCATGCCCTCGACTGGGAACTGAGACTTTTCCACACAATGCTTTCCTTCCCTTCTAGGAATCAGCAGCCCATTCTCATGATATTGAAAGAAGTGAAACCCTGGGACAAGCATGGGATAGAGGTTCACACTCTCAGTCTTGCCTGAACACATAGTCAGCCACTTCTGCCCCCAGTGGTAGGGCCTGGGTGAATTTATGTCCCCTGCGAGGCAGGCAGCCAAGACTGCCCTTCCTTCTCAGTCAGGATTAGAAGGAAGGAGGCCACTGGGCAGAAAGCCAGACCTGCCAACCTGTCTATGACCTCACTCCCGTGAACGTCTTCACAGTATAAGATCAATATTCTTTTCTTGATTTTTATTTCCAGTTGGCCCTTTTTGCCTGGGGGTGGAATGGTTGCCCTCATCCTTCTGATATTGCTACACAACCTCTAATTCAATTTTTGAAATGTCTCCTCCACTGAGAAGCAGAATCCTTTATTTAAAAGATTGATATTGGCAAGTCGATAAACAGTTAACCCAATTTCTGAAATGGCCTGCAAGAAGAAAACGTTTGCATTTCTGTCAATTTTTTTTCGGTAGAATGTGAACGATAATTAGAGCAACATGGGATCTCTCTCCTGCAGCAACTGCCTCACAGAATGTGTAAGGAATGACACAATCCCACGTGTTGAAGTCTTTGCCTGCTTACTGGAAAGAAGAGAAATTAACCCTGTGAAGATGAGATCCCTACGGGCATTCTTTGGAGCAATTTTGACCAATAGATTGCTAAGTTATTCCAGCTTGTGTTTCTTGTGTTAAGGGGTAGTGGTTCTTTGGGGTTCTTTCAAGGAGTTTTTCCACATAAAGCACTCATCACCATGCTGGGCACATGGTGCTTGTGAGGGCTGCCGGATTTAGGAAGAACATAGAGAGACTTATCAGCCAATTAACATACCCCAAACATGCCCACTAAGACAGGGCAAAAACCAGATTCAAAGAGAGATTTTCTCTAAGACTTTAGAAGCCCAAAAGGTATAAGACAACCAGGCTTCTCCCAATCCCACATCCTTTTAGGATTAGTAACAGTAACAGTAACTGCAGTGATAAGAGCTCCAGACTTCGCCCTTGCATAAGGATACTTCAGGCTCCTGCCACCATCCGCAGGACTGAATAGATCAGTAGAGTTTGCTCCCATCTGGGCAATAGTGGAAGGATTATTGACATTCTAAAGTAATTAACTTTGGGGGCACCTCGGTGGCTCAGTCAGTTAAGAGTCCTACTCTTGATTTTAGCTCAGGCCATGACCTCAGAGTCATGAGATTGGCCCCACAACAGGCTTCATGCTGGGTGTGGAGCCTGCTTAAGATTCTCTCTCTCCCTCTCCACTTGCCCCTCCCCCTTTCTAAAAACAAACACATAAAATAATTAATTAATAAAATGAAGTAATTAGCCGTGTAACAACAGAGAACAGCAAGAGCTAGTAAGAAAGTCATTTTGTAAAAACCTTCCCAGCTTAGCAGGAGAGGAGACAGTAGAAATTTGAAAAATATTTTAACTGAATTTTAGTATCTTCTCACATTTTAATGTTACTTTTTTTTAATGAAAGGAATGTTTTTCAATTGAATGTAAATGGACTAAATGCTCAATCAAAATACAAAGGATGTCAGAATGGATAAAAATTTTTAAAAAATCATCTATATACTGTTTACAAGAGACTCATTTCAGACCCAAAGTCACCTGCAGATTGAAGGACTGAAAGCAAGCGGATGAAGAGACATTTATTATGCTAATGGCTGTCAAAAGAAAGCCAGGATAGCAATAATTACATTGGACAAACTAGACTTTAAAACAAAGACTGTAACAAGAGGCAAAAAAAGGACACATATAATAATAAAGAAGACAACCCAACAGGAAGATCAAACAATTATAAATATTTATGCCCCCAACATGGGAGCCCCCAAACAAATATATAAAACAGTTAATAACAAACATACAAGAACTGATAATAATACAATAATAGTAGAGGACTTTAACACCCCACTTACATCAATGGACAGATCATTTAAATAGAAAAGCAACAAGGAAACAATGGCTTTGAATGACACTCTGGACCAGATGTGTGGTCTTAACATTCCATCCTAAAACAGCAGAATACACATTCTTTTCAAGTGCACATGGGACATTCTCCAGAGTAGATCACATATAAAAGTCACAGATAAGGTCTCAGCAAATACCAAAAGATTGAAGTCATACCATGCACCTTTTCTGGCCACAAGAAACTTGACATCAACCACAAGAAAAAATCTGGAAAGACCACAAATACATGGAGGTTAAACAACATGCTACTAAACAATGAAAGGGTCAACAAGGAAGCCAAAAACGATATTTTAAAAATACCTGGAAACAAATGAAAATGAAAACACGACAGTTCAAAACCTTTGGGATGCAACAAAGGGGGTCCTAAGAGGGACCTACCAACAAGGCCTACTTCAAGAAGTTCCTAAAGGAACTAGAAAAGGAACAGCAAATGAAGCCTAATGCCAGCAGAAGGAAGGAAATAATAACGATTAGAGTGGAAATAATTGATAGAGAAACTAAAGACAAATAGACAAACAAACAAACAAAAACAAAAGGACAGATCCATGAAACCAGGAGCTAGTTCTTGGGAAAAAAATTAAAAAATTGATAAGTCCCTAGCCAGGCTTATCAAAAAGAAAAGAGAAAGGACCCAAATAAATCAAATCACAAATGAGAGAGGAGAAATAATAATCAGCCCATAGAAATATAAACAATTATGAGAATATTATAAAAATTATATGCCAACAAATTGGGCAATCTGGAAGGAATGGATAAAGTCCTAGAAACATACAACTTACCAAAACTGAAACAGGAAGAAATAGAAAAGTTGAACAGACTGATAACCAGCAAAGAAATTGAAACAGTGATCCAAAAGTCTCAACAAACAAAAGTCCAGGGCTGGATGGCTTCCCAAGAGAATTCTACCAAACATTTAAAGAAGAGTTTATACCTATTCTACTCAAATCATTCCAAAAAATAGAAATGGAAGGAAATTTCCAAGTTCATTCTATGAGGCCAGCATTACCCTGATTCCAAAACCCCACTAAAAAAGAGAAATACAGGCCAATATCCCTGAAGAACACAGAGGCAGAACTTGAATCCAACAGCACCTTAAAAGAATCATTCGTCACAATCGAGTGGGATTTATTCCTGGGTTGCCAGGCGGTTCAACACTTTCAGATCAATCAACGTGTATATATCACATCAATAAGATAAAGGAAAAGAACCAGATGATCATTTCAATAGATGCAGAAAAAAGCATTTGACAAAGTACAACATCCATTCATGAGAAAACAAAAAAAAACCCTACACAAATGCATTTTTAAATTTTTGTTACATTAGGTAATTTTTTTAAAAAGTGTATTGTGACGTCCCTGAAATACTCTCAGAGATCTGGGCCAATAGCCTGTCTTTTGTTAGACCTTTTCCCCAGAGCAGCCATTCTATCTAGGCAGATACACCAACAAGAGACCACGTTGACTACGGAACTTCACACCCAGAAGCTTGGGAGACAGTATTCCCAGCCCAGGCTCCCCGAGCCATGAGGATGTCCTCCAATTTCCTTGGGTGTGATTTTATTGACACTATTCACAGAAACTGAGATATCTGCTCTCTCATGGAGATGGCACAGAGTAAGTAGTCTACTAAAACAGCCCTCAGGAGCTAAGAAAGGAAGTCACAGAGTGGAGGGTTGGGGGTGGAATCAATCCCATTTCGGCCAATACTTTGCTTTGGGCCCAGGTGAAGCTTCCAGTTCTCTGAAAGGCTTGGTGGGCAGTGAGACACACGCAGGAACCCTCTCCAAGCCCGGCTCCCTCCCTGCCTTCTCCCCAGCCTGCGTCAGTGTGCAGCACCCCTACTCTGAGCGCCACTCTTTGGGATTAGGGTCTAATTTTCAGAAACGAAACCATTGAAGTACTTTCTATCTGTAACATGTCAGCACAGACATGTGTTGAGTGCCTACTTGGTGCTGGATTCTAGACACTTGGGAAACACCCGGCAAACAAGTGACTAAATCAGACATAAATGCCTGTTTCTGAGGAAGGGGGGCATGTGGAACCGGATTTGGGGAGTTGGGAGGGCCAGAGCCAGGCGGAGGAGTGGGAGCGATCTCAACAGGGTATGGAGGGTAGTGATGGGTGAGCAGAGCCTCCTGTTGTGCTGCCTCAGGACGGAAGGACCAGGCAGAGGACATGTACTTCATTGTCACAGACTCAAGGAAGGTGCAGGTGACACTTGCCTCCCCTGGGAGGATGCTGAATAAGTCCGTGGGAGGGTCTACATGGCTGGGACACAAAGACATGGGGACACAAGTAGAAAGAACATGGAGAAGCATCCTCAATCATGCCTAACTAAGCACACATGTCATGTGAATGTCCAGAGCAAGTGAGGGTTACCAAGTCCAGACACTGAGAACAGAGGGGAGGACAGGAGAAGCCATGACCCCAAGGAAACCTAGACTCCAATCTAGGTCACCACCATCCCTTTCTTACAAGCATCAGTTCCTAACACAGGAAGCTTGACGGCTAGAGCCTAAATGCACTGACTGGTCCTGAATGCCTGAGTCCAAATCACACCCACCACTTACTAGCTGTGTGGTCCAGGGCAAGTTGACTAACTTCTCTGAGCCTCAGTCTCCTCATCTGGAAAATGCAGATGAAAATGTCTAACTCATGGGTTTGTTGAAGTTGTAAATGAGGGAGCACTTAGAACAGTGTCTGACACATAATAAGTAAACACTGCCCTCAGTAAATATCGTTAGTATTTTTATTATGGGGGCCTGACCCAGAGACCCGTGGGTTCTGGAAACTAAAAAGAGCTGGCTGTAATGTACACAGGGCAGAAGTAGATGGGTGCATAGAGAGGAGGAAGGGCATGGAGGATCCAGAACATGGAAGGGAAAGCCATGCTGGGATCCCATCATGGCCTTCTACCCAGCAGAGACAGCTTGAGACTTCTTACCCTGCAGGATCAAGCAGTCATGCCCTGAAGTGGAGGGAGATTTCTTGAGGGCTAACTACTGTCCGGTGTCAATTGCAGACAGCCCTCAAGAATGCTCACCATCCAGCAAATGAGCAGCCTCTGAATTCATAGAAATAGCAAGCAGACATTTACTACAAATATGGACTCTCATTGTTTTCACATTTCACTTTGTAGTGAGTTGAATGGTGACCTCTCAAAGATATGTCCATGTTCCAAACCCCAGAACCTGTGAATGTGATCTTATTCAGGAAAAGAGTCAAGGCAGATATAATTAAATTAAAGAGCTTGAGCTGAGGTCATCCTGGAATATTTGGGTGGGCTCTAAATACAATGACAAGTGTCCTTATAGGGACATAGTTCATAAGGCCACATGAAGACAGACGGATAGATTGGAACGATGCAGCCCAAGCCCAGTGGAGACACCTGGAGCCACCAGAACATGGGGGAGGCAAGGAGCAATGCCCCCCTAGAACCGTTGGAGGGGATTTGGACTTCTGACCTCCAGAAGTGGGAGAGAATAAATTTCTGCTGTTTTAAGCCACCCAGTTAGCTGTCACTTGTTACTATAGTGCCAGGAAATGAGTACGGTCACTATCTGGATCCTTCAACTACCAGGCCCAGTGTCTAGGCTGGAAAGCAGCCAGGGCCACACTAGGGATTTCATAGCTGTCAGGTGACAGGTGTTGGAGTTGTTGCCAAAGAAAGGAGCATTCTCAGTTAGCGATGGGTCTCAAGGTGGAGACGCCTGAGAAGGGAGGGTGGCTGAAGCGGCCTAACATGGTGGCCGTCGCCATTCCAGGAACACAGCCGGGAGGGAAACAGAGGAACAGGAAGGTGGGAGGGATGCCTCGAGTCAACAAGCAAAAAGCTAGAGCCCCTTAAGAGGCAGATAAAGAATCATAAAATACTGCCATAGCCCTGAGAAAGAAATCCGCAACTGCTTTGTAAAAGGAAACTCTGGGGAGAGTGCTGTTTGGTATGGACTTAGTCAAAGCGCGAGGACGCCATGATTCTTGAGACACCAAGCTTCCAAATACGCCTTAGATTCTGGGTGAAATCAGCCACGACAACTGTCTTGCCCCCAAAATGACCACATAAGAGCATCTCGGTGTGCTTTGCATAGAAAAGCCACAGGTTACCAGGTTCACTTCTACTCCATAATTTAAAAGGAGAGTTTGTGGGACTTTTAGCAAACGTATTCTACTGAGTTGTATTATTTTTTAAAAGGACGACATAAGAGATTCAAACTGGGACATGGCTTCAGATGGTAATGGTCTTATTTTTAAGTATCTTTAATAAAGATGTTTGTGTGTTTTGAGTGTCCTTGTTGGTGTGCACGGACTATTGGTGGAAAACAGAGCAAATCAGTAAAACTCACTAAAAGCTACCCCAAACCAGTGGCGTGTATGGGATTAAGCAAATTGAGCACATCCTGGATGTGTCTTCTTCTGCTACTTACTCATCAGTCAGACCCTGGGGACTGGGACTCGCGTCATCCTAAAGCAAGGATGAATGGGGCTTCACATGTACCTGTTGTTTTCAGAAACATCCGTTTTACCACATTTTCGCAACAGCGACAGAGCTTTTTGGAACCAAGGACTTGCCTAAGAGAAGCAAGGCTTGCCATCGTTAGATCCAAACAGAATTCATCCTGAGAAACGGGGCTGCGGTCTGGAAATAATTCCATCTCCATCCTGCGTCTCTCAGATCTCACTGATTCTGGTGGGGCTTGAGTCCGAGCTGAGCAGCAGTGAACAGAAGCACTGACCAGGGGCTGATAGAGACTCTCGTGAAGTCTGCACAGGTCCTTTCTGGAAATGCCGACTTGCTGTCACCTGAAATGCTGCTTGGGCTTCAAATTCTGTTGAAAGTAAACTAGGTAAGAAGATCTTAGGAAAAACTATATACGATTATATCTGGAAAACTGTCTTCACATATTCATGAGGCCTTTCAAGTGTCATAGAAAGATACAGACCATAGAAATTGTCTCATTGCTGAGGAATGCCCTTGCCTCATTCTGCTTTCCCAGCCAACAGCATCTTATGAGATGTGGAAGGAATAAAGACTGTGGCATTGAGGAGAAAGAGTGCCGGGGCAGAAATAATTATGCTAAGTGTCTCTGAGCTGTCAATCACGGACGGGCACTCTCTACTACCCTAAAAGGAAGCGGGGGGAGGGTACTTGGGTTTGTGATTTTGTACTTTAGTTGTGGAAGATAAACAGCGTCCACAGGCCAGTGGATCATGCAATCACAAATGTTCTCCTGCAAACATCCTGAAAAACTGCAGATAACAAGAAGTAAGTTGCTGTCAATAAATCATGTTTTGGGGTATGTCCCAGCCTCCATAAAGGTTCAGCCAAATGTCCCAGCTTTGCACATGGATAAAACAAACCCATGATTGATGCTCAGAGATGTCACTGAAGGCAAAGGACATAAATTTAGTAAATACAGAATAATCAGTATAAAAACACACAAAAATATTTAATATGGTTCCCAAATTTTCCCACGCAACGTTCAAAAAGAAGAGGGGATTTCACTTGAAAGGACTGTCAGGGGCTTAGAAAACCATGTTATCAGGTATGCCTTTCTGTCCAGTTTTGCCAGAGAATGAAGGATCTTTATTTTCATAGACAAGAACATGTTATTCACAGACATTGGAAGAATAAGTAGGTGGTAGAGGAAACATGATTTGGTCCCCATTCAAAGGTTATTTTTAGGCGCCAGCTTGAAAACACTTCCACTTGCTTAGAGAACATTCGGCTCCTAGAATAAGTAGGCATGCTTTGTGGATTGCAATAGAAGGAATCTGAAAAGACGATGTTTATAAATTGCCAGCGCAGGTCCACTAGTATTTACTCGTTACATCTTTGGCCCTGGTTTTACCCCACGGAGAGACTGAGTACCAGACAGGGAGAGTGGGAGGCGTGTGCAGGACAGCCACGCAAGTATTGGGATGATTCAAATGCGAAGCTCCAGCCACTAAATGGAGGGATACACACGCTATCGGAGGTTCACCTGGCAGCACCGCTGATCGGACATTTCTAGCGTCATCCTCATGTTTAAAAGGTCTGAGATTACAAAACAGTGGAGTTTTGTTCTGGTTGCAGAAGAAGCCAAGCAGCGTCGCCCGCATTTGCTTGGGAAGTTTATTCCGCTCCGTGGGTGTCTGACTGTGTTCAAATGAGTCCTGATCCAATTGATGATTCCAGAGCTTTTAATTAAGCAAAGATTCAGGTCCCTACCCCTGAATAATTTTATGAAACTATACCCTTGAGGGCAATGCTTATTTAAATAAACAAGGCTATGTGAACTCAAACGCCCGTTTCCAAGTATTACGCAACAGAGCAGTTCATAATTAAAAGAATCTCTGCTTCACATCCCCTAAATGATCGTTTGGGTGTCTATCATGGATGCTCAATGCAAAGCACATGGACCACAAACATTCAAATGTGGTTAACTCATGAAACAGAAAGTCATCTTCTAGGTGGAAGATAAGAGGTTGTCATAGCAAATAGCTCATAGTGTTTATAGACTATGACTTGTTTCTTTAGCGCATGGATTCTGTCTTTATTATTGGTGTTTTTGCCAGCCTTGTGCCCTAAAACTAATGCTCTCCTATTATTTATAAAACTGAGTTAAATTCAAGATCTTCCACTTCTCTACATGACCTTGTACAAGTAACTTAATCCCGCCAAATCTTGACTTTCTCAACCATCCAATGGAATTACGCACCTCCCTCATAGAGTGCGGGTGGGAATACAATTAGAGGGACGCCAGTGGCATATAGTATGCAGTACGCTTTTAAAAGCTCATTTAAAATTAAGTGTGTGTGTCAATAAAAATCCTCAGAAGACTTATTTTCGTGGTTACGTATCCAGAATTTCTACATGTATAGGGGGCTTAAGGATGTTGTAGTTTCATAGAACGATTAAGCACAAATCAGGCTAAAAGCTCCCTTGGAAAGAAAAGAAGTCACACGTGGAGATTCTGATTTAAACCGGCCTTTAGTGCCACCTCTTCCGAGGCTGTGGTGCATCAGATGCGCGGGTAGCATGCTTGTGCTTTTTTTCTCCCCCATATTCCAGTTCACGCTGCAGTTACCGATTTTCCACACTGCGCCAACGCCTGTGCACTGATTTCACATTCCTTATTTTTACACTCCTCACAAAGAATTCTAGGGTGTTATGGATTCAGTATTTTAAAATGAGAAAGGAGCTATTCAAACCATTTGAGGGCATCTCCCATATTGCAACAGCGGTGAGAGGAAAAGCCAGCGTTTGTATTCCAACTTGTGGGCCCATTCGAAGAGTCCACATTGCTAAAATCCCCGGCATAAGCCAGGGGCTGAGGGCTCCATAAACAACTCCAGACTGCATACCTGTGTGTCTCTGCTCCTTCACGCAGCAGCTAGAATCACCTCTGGAAACCCAGGACTGGCCACACCTCACCTACTGACCGCCCATCTAGGGCTGGCCCCTGCAGGCGGGCTATCACCCCAGCACAGCCCTTCCCCATGGCTGCGCCCTCTCTCTGGCCTCTTTTCAAGCTCTCCCTGCCTCCCCACCCTGTCTGGCCATCCATCAGTTCTTTAACCCCAGCTCTTCCCTCTCCTGCCTCAGTCCTTGCAGCTCACCCATTGCTGGGTTCGCTCCTGTTCGTATTTCAGACCTAAATTGAAGTTCATGTCCTCAGCAAAGCCTTCTTGACTCATTCTGATAACATCAGAGCGCACCATGTTACCCTCTCATGACACCTCATCCTTTCCCTCAGTTGCATTTGTCCCCGTCTTTACTTACATATGTGTAAGTAGATAGATTGACAGATAGGTACAGACGGTATAGAGACAGATGATGACAAACGACAGATAGATGATAGATAGATAGATAGACAGATAGATAGATAGGTAGATAATGCATGGCTAGATAGGTAGATAGATGATGGATGGATGGGTAGATAGGTGGATGGATGGATGATGGATGGATGGATGGAATGATAGATAAATAGATAGATAGATGGCGTTGAGTCCTTTATTTTGCAGAACCCTGACTATTGCAGTCAGCAACATATATTTATTGGTTGCTCTGTATGCTATAATGGTTCAATAAATGAATCCTCTTAGAAAAATACCCCTGGGGCACCTGGGTGGCGCAGTCGGTTAAGCATCCGACTCTTGGTTTCCGCTCAGGTCACAGTCTCAGAGTTGTGAGATCGAATCCCATGTTGGGCTCTGTGCTCAGTGGGGAGTCTGCTTGAGATTCCCTCTCCCTGTGCCTCCTACTTGTGTGCTCTGTCTCTAAAATAAATAAATAAATCTTAAAACAAAACAAAACAAAAACAGAAAAATACCCCTATGCTACGAATCTGACCTTCCTCTCCAGTTCTCCTGGGCCTTCTTATCTTAGTTTGTACATCCCTGCATGGAATTCTGCTCCCTCTAAGACTACCGTGGTCTCACCATGGACACAGGCACAGGGGTTATTGTCAGGAAGTGAAAAACTGCATCTCATCCATGAAACAGTTTTGGAGTGCTACCTCTGTTTTCGTGAGAGTTTTAGATTTTCATAGGTATTTCCTTTTGCTGGTAAGTTCCATAAGACCTACACATGTCTCCACTCTTGTTCACTCTCCCTTCATTCCTTGGAGATGTGAAGGGAGCAGGCTCAACTCAGAGCCTGATGAAGACAATGAAAGAGAGACTCTCAGCATCTCCTCCAGACCCCTGGGAGCGAGATTCCAAAGGCACTGGACTCCTTGTGTTCTGCTCCTGGACAGGTTTAGACTAAAACTGTCCTCTTATTACTTTTGGTTCATACAAAACACCGAAAGATATGTTTTGAGGAAAATGTATTTTTCTCCATCATTCAAAATTCTGCAAGAAGATCAGATGAATCCTGTGAATTATTTGACTTTTTATCATTTGAACACCTCTTGGTAAAATAAATAGGCACTGGGCATGCTCAGTGGGAAACTCACAAGGGGAAATTACCTAGAAATTAGTTTCAAAAACCAATTTAATTTAATAGTTTAAATAAAAGCCCATAAAACGTGAATTTATCCAAAGCACTTAAACTGAGAACTAATGAGAGTTTAAAAAAAATAAAATAAAATTAGGATGGGGACACTGCCAGGCACAGTGAAGGGCTGTTAGGAACTAACAGATTATGTCATTACGATATTTTCATGATTTCATCTGCGAGTTTGACAGCAGTGCGCTTGGGCGTCTGCAGGGAAAGCATGATAAAAACGTCACCTTTCTTCTCCATGAGGCGATTGCTCATGAGGCGTCTGAATGTCCCCGTCTCTTTCACACTATTTATATTCTGGACACTGTCACTCTCAGGATGCGCCCCCTTTCCCTCCTCACTCTGCCTCTGACAAAATGAGCCTTTGTCAGTTGAAGTCAACCTTCCCACTAAAAAATGGTTAGATGGATCAATGTGGTTTTTCTTTTCACTTCTGATTTACAAACATTCTAGACCATCTTGGCCACAGAAAGGACACAGACTTTTGACTTTTTTAATCTAATCAGGAAACCTTAAGGAATAGCACATGGGGACCACATGGGAAGGAGGGAAACTGAATGGGAAGAAATCAGAGAGGGAGACAAACCATGAGAGACTCTGGAGTCTGAGAAACAAACTGAGGGTTACAGAAGGGAGGAGGTTTGGGAGTTGGGGTAACTGGGTGATGGGTGTTAAGGAGGGCACGTGTGGTGATGAGCACAGGGTGCTGTTTTACACAACTAATGAATCGTTGAACACTACATCAAAAACTAATGATGTCCTATATGCTGGCTAACGGAACATGAATAAACAAACAAACAAACAAAAACAGTCTTTTAGGTGGAGACCATGATCGTGTTTATTTGTTTACTTTTTAAAATATTTTATTTATTGTTTGAGAGAGACAGAGCATGAGTGGGGGTCAGGGGGAGAGGCAGAGGCAGAGGGAGAAGCAGACTCCCTGCTGAACTCAGAGCCCGAGGTGGGATTTGATCCCAGGACCCTGAGATCAGGACCTGAGCTGAAGGCAGCCACTTAACCAACTGAGCCACCCACATGCCCTTATTTGTTTACTTTTAATAAGTGATCTATTTGGATTTATTTCTACCATCTCATTTTGTGCTTTCAATTTTCCTGATTTTCTGTTTCTTCCCCCCTCCTCTTTGCATTTTTGTTATCGTTTCATTTTTTTCTGTTGCATATAATATGCTTCATGTTTATCATTTTCATGTCAATATCTAAAATTAGTCTATATCTTTACCATCCTAGTGGATAATTGACCAACTTTAGAACCTCTAATTTAGGTCATATTCCTTATGACTTATGTACAATGGTTAACATGCATTTCATAAATATTGCATCTAGGGTCATGTGTGAAACAGCCTCTAATTTTCCTTTTGTTTAATAACCTTGTTGGCTTTCACCATCAAGGCTGTGCTGGTTTACAAAATTAGATGATGAGTGTTCTGTCTTTCTGTATTCTGTGGAAGAGTTTGTATGAGATTGAAATAATTTCTTCTTAATTATTTCTTATAATTCCCTGCAGAAATCATGTGAGTCTTTAGTTTTATTTAAGAATAGATTTAAATACATATTCAAGATAAGAACTGTTCAGATACTTGACTTTTTCTTGTACAGTTTTCTAAATTGCATTTTCCTGGAAAGTTATGTTTCATTTAAATTTTCACGTCTTGGCATACTCTTATTCTTAATACAATTTTTACAAGTCCTGTATCTACAAGTTATATTCTCTTGTTTTCATTCCTGATATTGAGTACATCATCATGGTTATAGGGTTTTCAATTTTGTAAATGGTTCCCAAGAATCAACTTTTAGGCTTGTTCTAACTACTAAAAAAAAAAATCTTTCTTTGCTTTTTATGTTCTGCTTTTATCTTTATAGTTCCTTTGAATGCCTTTCTTTGGGTTTATATTACTGTTCTTTTTCTAAATTTTCATTTTGTACTTAGTTCATTAATTTTCGGCCTTTTTTTTCCTAGGAAAGGCATTCTTAACGTGATGAATTTCTGAGTCTCCTATGTTTTGAGCATGGTATTATTTTCATTCAATTTAAAATATCTCCTAAACATGATGGTTTCTTCTTTATATTGAGCTTATTTACAAGTGTGTTTCTTAACTCACGTATTAAGACAATTTTCTAGTTATCTATTTTTATTGATTTCTTGTTTATTTTAATTGCGGTCAAAACTATTTGCTGTGTAATTTTAATCCTTTTGAGATTTGCTTTAGGCATCACATTTGGGTCAGTTTTTGTAAATGATCAATGTATGTTTGAAAAATGAAATGTGCCTCTACACTGGGTGGGTGAAATGGTTAGTATTTGGCTGTTAGGCTATGTCTGTTGATTGTTTATCAATGGTCTTACAACTTCTAATGATTTTTTGGTCTACTTTTCTACCAGTTAGTGCAAAAGGGTGGGCTTGACATTTGGGACCACATCCACCTGGAGCCTTTGCTATTCTAGAACACAAGGCTAAGAGGTGTAATAGTTCATTTGCCCAACTTCTTAGCCCAGGAGAACAAAAGTTGGAGTGGGGGGGGGGTCCACCAAAGTAGGGTCTTGATAAATCTCTTGTGCCTTTGGTTGGAAGATGAGAGATCGCATGCTAGGAAACCAGTGTTTACACAGACTGCAGCCCAACTCTGAGGCACCCGGGTGCTCAGAAAACCACTGCTTTCTGAAATTGGATGAAATTGATCCTAGATTGTTGTGCCCCAGGTGCTTAGGAAAAGTTAATAAAAATCTTCTCTGGAGGAGGATGACATGATCCTAGGCTTCCAACGGGTCTTGTGAATAACATTTATAAGTAAAATGCCTGGTACAAAATCAAAAATAACCTGGCACAGAGGAGAGGCCACATGAATGAAAAGAAAAAGTGAACATGAGAAGCTATAGGGCAGAATCTCCATCTGTTGAATTGAGGAAGGCATCCAGATGAGTTTAGGGTGAATTTTGTTTCTTCTACAAGCCTGTTTCCTGCATGTGGCCAGCATAACTAGTCTTGGCCAAATAACCCAATACTTTGCTAACTGTCCTTTGCATTCAAGCATATTTTTATAACTTACAATTTATATTTTGTTCTATTAGTCTTTAGTGGGAGAGTTGAACTGAATGCCTAGTCTACTAATATGCAAGTGGAAATCCTTCTTCTTTGCTCTTAATACAAAAATTTGGCTTCTGCAAGCACAATGCTGTTGAAATTTGACACAGTTATTGATTGTCAGATCTAGTCCTTCCCAATACACCAAGCTAACTCTAACTTTCAGAGGTATTTATTATTAAGCAGTATGGTAGTGCTCTCCCCTTGTATTTCCCTATGTATACACACACACACACACACACACACACACTGAGTAAAATAAAGGTATACAGATTGGTAGGTAACTCGCTCTCTCACTTGACAGTCAAAGTGTTTCATTTTCTTTACATTGTAAATCTTTTACATGTCAACCTCTATAATCATGCTTCATGCCTTCTGAAAGTTACATATTACTCCAGGTATGTATTTACCAAAATGTATGATCTTATTCCCTTTTTATTAGACGTCAGATTGTCTTTCTGTCTTGCTTTTCTATTTTAAATAATGTTGCAATTATTTCCGTTGAATATAAATACAGAGATACTTGTGCAATTTTGTTTTAGGATAGGTTCCCTGAAGTATTGATGCTGAATGAAAGTGTATAGGGATTCAAATGTGTAATTTAAAGATCTGTCTGGATACTGCCAAATATCATTATTGCATTTGGGAATCTTGGTTTCTCACTTTGTGTCAGCGTGTTGTCAAATTCCAGTTCTAATTCCAGCTTAATGGCTGCTTAGTTGAGAAAAGAAACCACATAAGACTATATAATGTCCAATAAAGTAATACATAATTTACTAAATTATAGTACTTATTTATCAATACCATCAACCGATGATGCCGAGTTTTGTTAAAATTCGCCTGTGAAACCAAATTGCTCTATATTCAACTGAACTCGTCTTTGCTCTATAATGTCAATCCATTGCTCCTAGCATGTAATCAGAATGTGCAGGCTTTCTGATGTTTTAAACAAATAGGTTGAAAGCTCACTGAAAGTCATCATTTGAAAGATTATTAAATAGGGCAGAAAATTGTTTCCAATTTCTAAAGCGTGTGGACATAAATGGTTTCAAAGTTGACATTATGTCAGCAACACCATCTCAATGACTCCAATGCACTGATGAAAACATTGCTAAACACTCACTTGCGATGCTCTTGTTACACAGCATGCTCCTTTCGAAATGCAATTGCTTTCTCATGCTTTGTTAAAGTGTCATCTCTACCTGGAAGGACTATATCAACTGATCTTCCATTTAGAAACTACTGACTGCTGGCAGTCATTTCTCAGGGTGTAACTTTGTGGAAGGGGCTGAGACAGGATCCTCTCTCACTCTGCTTTGATCCCGATGCCAGACCTGAAAACATCTGCTCTTCTGAAACATCTGGCTTGCTCCAGGTCTTCTCAGGCCATTGAAAATCAGGGTGTAGACAGCAGGAAAACGTGGATGCAAATACACAGAGAAACAGAGTTCTGGTTTTTCATACCCTGAGGAGATTAATAAGCCAGGGGCAATATAAAATCAAACTTATTAGAAATAGTTGTCAGAAACTGTTTTCTCCCCCCAAGATAAATGATAACTTCAATGTAGTAGGGTGTCAAGACATAGCAATCCCTCTAATGATTACCCCAAATCCCCTCCCTTTAGGCTGACTGTTGTGTGGAGCTCAGCTAGCAGACACATGGCAAGGACAGAATCCCATTAGGACAACCTTGCTGACAGCTAACAGACACATGGCCTGAGGTTAGAACCAAACGTCTTCTTCAAATGGTTAACTTCACTGCAGAGAACTAAGAAATGTGACCAGTTTTTATTTAATCTCGATACTCAGATAACAACATGTATCTGAAATTGAAATGCTGTTGGTTGTATGTTTAATTGTCCTGGGACCTCACTGGTATGCATAGGTATTTACAAAGAATATAAATTACAGGCTTACTCTCTGTTTTCGATTACCAATACTATGAAAAAAATGGAATTGAAAAGTTCTAATGTGGGGGAGATAAAAAAATTCAGTGATCTTGTAACAGTCAAAAGTAAGGTGTATTTATTATGTGCAAAGAGTAAAAAATTTCCCTGGAAATCATATTCTGTTGTAGTATAACACAGGTAGCTGAAGTCCTGTGAACATAGCTCGTTCTTTGCAAAATAATGTATGTGTGGTATAAATATCCTTACATCCTGCATGGATACAGTAAATGCTCATTTTGCAGCAGACAGAGTGGCAGGTGCTGAACAAACAAAGATGAAAAACAAATAACGTTTGCCCTTTTCTTTTAGTTTTGTGTCTGTTGGTCCTTCTTTCCCACTAGAACATAAGCATCTTGAGGATAGAAACCATGGGTCCACGTCTGCACCTGCAGCCCATGGGACCACACCCAGCGCAGTTGAGTCTGTAATATTCACTGAACTGATTGTCAGTCTGTCCAGTCACTCTTCTCCTCTAAATTCCAAGTCCTGGCTCTAAGTGACCACTGGGGTTTCATCTTGATTAAAGTCACCAGATGATTCTCAACCAACCCAACACTCTACTCCTTAACTGGTAAGCCAATCAGTAGCAGCCACTTTCCTGAAGTGTCTGCATTGAAATCTCTGCGTTTCCAAGAGTTGGGTGGCTTGGTATTAAAATACTCACCTATCGTTGCCATGAGTGTCCGTGTAGACCAGCAAATCCAGTACTACAAAGACGTCTTCGCTGTAAAGGAGAAAACCCCAGTTCTAGATCATGTATCATGTATATTCTGGACATCACACTCATTCCCACTCCCAAGGAGTTTACAGTGGAGGAGAGGGCACCAGGACAGATAAGCAGATCCTTCTGAATAGGGCTGATCGCCTGATTATGGTGAAGAAAGTGTCCAGAAAGAAGCTGACTGCTCCAAGAACACAGAGGAAGGGCAATCCCTCCTAGCCGTGGGAGTCCACTTCAGCTCCTTAAAGATACAGCCCTGGTCTCTGCTATGCCGGGCACAGGCCGTGAGGTCGGCCAGGTTTGGATTCGGGTCCCTGCCCTGTCGCCCAGAGCTTTGTAGGCTCTCTGTACTTCCGTTCTCTCACCAACGGGTGAGACAGGGCCAAATGAAAATACCCTCCTTGCAGATTTTAGTAAAAAATAAGTGTGTGTTCTGCACAAAGATGAGTCCATGTTGCTCCGAACTTGGAGCCCACGCCTGGCTTACTCTCAGCGGCAACCAAGACAGGCAAGGCCATGTACTGGGCATGGGCAACAAGGGAACAAATGAAGACCAGTTCTGGACTTGGGGAGTGAGATAATAAAAAGGCCAGCGAAGAGCTGAGACCAGCTTCAAAGTAGGGGGCTCTGAATGGCAGAAGCATTTGAGTGAGAGAGAAGCAGTTATTATCAGTGTTTCAAAGCCTTCCCCTCCTGTATCCTAACTGTCACGACTCTTTCCTGAGAGCGTGTGTTCCCAGCTCGGCTTTGTGTTCCATTTTGTCTCCTTCTTGTTCCTGGTGCTCACCTAACAAACCGGGGTGGCTCTCACACCTGGTGGCTGAGAATCCCGCCGTCGCATTTGTATATTTTTCAGTCAGGATGCAAACCTACGCACAAAGCCTAAGCTTGACTTTGGTGACAAAAGGGACACTGAACACTTCTCACTTATCTAAAAATATGTGATGGGATTAATTACATTTTAACAAAACTGAAGAAATAGACCTTAAGGATTTTTTTATATTTAAATTGTGAATTGCTAATTATAATTTGTATTTTTGCCTTTTAATTTTAACAGGTAATTGGATATTCAGAATAGAATAAAATTTGTAAACTAAAATCTGGAAATAATTTTACTTTTTCAAATTTTTAATGTTTTCTTTAGCGTACTTTTTAAAGTTCATTTGAAATATAATGATAGTTTACTGCTTAATCCTTTAAACCATTTCTCTTTACAGATTATCAGTTTTGCTAAAACTGTATTAGAAGAAAAATAAATCACATGGAATAAATGTATAGTAACTTACAAATCATATGTGTGTGTTATTTTATTACTAATGCAATCTGCACGATCCATGAACAGAATGCCCAGATGTGAGGAATGATCATTCACTTTAGTTGGCTTTCATCTGAATGACTTTCAGTGATTTAAAAACCATATTTTTAATCTGTTCATTAAAATGGTACGCTTGTCGGAAAGGATGGCAGAACATATTTCATTTAACTTTTGGTTAGCTTGACTTCTAACTTGGAGACATTTACACATATGGACTGTGGGCTGCCATATGTATCTTGTCAGGAATCCTCCAAATGGGCATGGCCGAACTGAATACATAGTACGTCAATAATAGTGCCCTAGAAAAGTCACTCGGTGTAAGAGAAGCGGAAGGGGGGGATCAAGGGGCACGTGAGCCGATCACCGAAGCAAGAGAGGAAGCAGGTAGTGCGGATCCTAGACAGAGGTGCCCTGGGAATGAGGAGCGATGTACTGAAAGGAGCCCGGCTGGACTTACCCCGATGTGTTCCCAGAACAAGGCGGGAGAGATGGGGTTTCAGGAACACTTTGGCTTTAATCTGTTTTATGGTGTGGGGGTATTTGGAATAAATCATTGAAAAGATAAAAATAAAAGTTGCTGCCAAAAAATGCTTGAAAACAATTCTTGTGAATGATCCTAATTTACTCTTTGCTCTGATGTCGAGGAAACTCAGAGCCACACCCGGGAGCCTCTGTGGGTATTAAACTCCACTTCGGAGAATGTGATGTGCACTAGACTTACCTCCGTCTCGCTTTACTTCTCTGTCCGTATCTTGCGATCAGTCCTTCCTGCTTACCTGTTGGTTTATACTATGCCATTGTGTGTAGCACTGCAGGCTGATCGGATGCATGTTTAGGAGGAGAAGGAGCAACAGACAGACTCAGACAGGAGAAGACCAGCATCACACGCGGCAGTGAACTGGGCAGGAAGATGCATTGCTTTACATGTGTGGAGTCAAGGGTGCTGGGGGAGTGGCAATAAAGAATGGAAGTTTCTAGAGGGAGAGCAGACATGGAGACAGGGAGGAGGCCACGTTTAGATGGACACCTCTGCAAAGAAGTGTTGTTTGATGGTGGAGTGATGGTGGATGGGCCAGCTGCGGTGGGCAGCATAATGGCCCCATAGATGTCCCTATCCAAATCCCTGGAACCCTGAATATGTCATATGACATGGCAAAGGGACGTTAGAGATGTGATTAAGGATAGGCATCTTGAAAGGGGGAGACCATTCTGGATCATCTGGAGGGGCCCAATGTAAGCACAGAAAAGCAGAGAATCTTTTTCAGCCTTGATCAGAGAATGATGCGGTGACATTGATGGTTTTGAAGGTAGAGAAAGGCTGCCACATGCCAAGGAATGCAGGCGGCTTTAGAAGTTGTAAAAGGCAAGGCAGTGGATTCACCCCTAGAGCCTCCAGAAAGAGACACAGCTCTGCTGACTTCTTGACTTCAGCTCAGGAGACGTGTGTTGGACTTCTGACCTCCAGAACTGTAAAATGGTAAGTTTATGCTGTTTTAAATCACTCCATTTTGGTAAATTGTTACAGCAGCAATAGGACACGAATATTTTAGTCAAAAAAACCCACTAAAACAGATGAGCCCAGTAAGGACGAACCCAAGAACAGATATAGCCCTGGCTTCTTCCGCACATCAAGGAGCTGAGCTGGGGTAAGTAGCAATGTGTGTGTGCACGTGCTTCACAACATGGGCCATCCACACCAGGACCTGCCCGAGCTTCCCAGCATGAAAAGCAAAATGCCTGCCGCTTTGCTCCTACCCTCCAGGTTGTGCACAGAAATGCCCCTCTTGCCTCACTGCAGCTGGGAATGTACTGGAAGGAACTCTGGGAAATGTTTTCCCGTCCAGTCCAAGGGATACCTTCGACTCTGCCACAGTCCACCCCTTGCCAACATGGCGGTCATACACATCTTTCTAAGCCGTAATTCATTTTCAAATAAAGATAATAATGAAGTAATGCTTTAGGCTAACTTGATAAGACTATCCCCAGTACAAATAAAACACACTAGCACTTCCCTCAGAAGAGACTAGACTCATGTCATCCCCGTGGGTTTGTGGCATACCCTGCACAGCAGGAGAGCACAAACCCAAGTGGGGTATGATGGGTAGATTGGCTCAGAGAGTTGTTGCAAGTGAGACTCAGGGATTCTGAGGCACCTGCCTGGAAAAGCAGATCTTGGCACAAAGTTGCCCTGTCCACTGATCTCCTTACAATTTCAGTCCTTTTCAAAATGAAAGCTCCTTAAAAATCAGCCCGCCTGCTTGTGGTTTTCTTTTCCGAGGCACTTCTTTGACAGGACAGGAACTTGCAGGAGACCTCAGGCGCCCTCAGGTTACCCCCTTATCCAGCCCGCTTTGCAAGGGCAGCACACAATCAGAAAGCCGATAGCCACAAGCTTGAAATAAGCTGCAGGACCCTACTTACAACTGGCTTGTGCATACAAAGACCAGACCAGATCAATCAGAGCCACAGTAGGCCTCTTTCCCCTCATTATCATGCTAAAAATCACGCCCGGGGGTGAAGACACAAATACATACAATGCATGAAAAAGCATGTTCTGTCAAGTGCACCTGTGCCCCCAACTTTCTGTATTTCTCCCCCCCTCCACCAACATGCCTAGATGTCACTCCTTCCCGCCTTGGCCCTTTCAAAAGCTTTCCCAGGGCTTTGCTGGGGGAGCGTCCTGGTAACCCTCTTACTGAGGCTGTTTCCCTTGTGCCCAGGCATGAGCTTGCTCTAAATGGTCTCTGCACCATCTTTGGCCTCGTTCTGTCTCTATGCTGGAGAGCCGAAGAACCCCGAGGTCATAACGAAAGCTGACCATAGCCTCACTCAAGTGACAGTGAAAGACAGTGGAGAGGGAAGTTCTCCCAGTGGGCAGAGTTTGGGTAACCATGGCCACTTGGCCATCCATGACTAGAGAGAAGTGACCATGGGGCAGAAGATATACGTGATTAGTGGGACAGTGACAAGGTCAAGAACCTGGAGAGTAGAAGACTGAATGATGGACACAAAGGAGTGGGGGTAGAGGCACATGGAAGGTCCA
This sequence comes from Ursus maritimus, assembly GCF_017311325.1. Lineage (NCBI taxonomy): Eukaryota > Metazoa > Chordata > Mammalia > Carnivora > Ursidae > Ursus > Ursus maritimus. The sequence goes on from NW_024423897.1 coordinate 58,219,331, forward strand.
GGATGGTTATTTGGGAAGACCCTGAACTCCCTTTCTGCACAGACATCCCACACCTATACTCACATATAGAGCAAATCCCCCTGAAGAACTGAGTGCTGAGTGGACAGCTCCATGCGAGAAAGGACAGCAGGACCACACGGAGAGCGGAAAGAGAGGAGGAGACATGGTAATGAGGGGATCCCACCCCCACCTGGGCTGCGACCGGCAATGGTGAGGGACAGCACTGAAGGACCGTGAGGGACCGTGAGCAGATTGGTCTACCCTGGGCTACAGAGACAAAAAATAAAATAAGACAGAGTCAGAGAGGGAGGCAAGCCATAAGAGACTTTTAACTATAGGAAACAAACTGAGGGTTGCTGGAAGGGAGGTGGGTGGCAGAATAGGGTAATTGGGTGATGGGCATTAAGGAGGGAATGTGATGTGAGGAGCACTGGGTGTTACACGCAACTGATGAATCACTAACCTCTACCTCTCAAACTAGTGATACACTATATGTTAACTAATTGAATTTAAACAAAATAAGATTAAAAAAAAGATGAGATGGGCACAAAGTGGGATAATCCTTGTATCACAAAGACCATCTACCAGAGAAAATGAACAAAGCAACGCAGCAGGCAGAGTGACTCAGCCAGTCGAAGTCGACATCAACCTTTGTCATTGGCTTAAGTCATGATAGACTTTTCTAGATTCTGAGCTTCTAGAGGGCTGGACTCTATTACAGTGATTGATCTTTGGACCCCAGGAACTACGCACTGTATCGAGCACACAGTAGGCACTTGTTGTGTGTTCATGGAAAGAAAGAATGTCTTCATTCATTCAGCATCCTCTTGGGGGCTGCTGTTTTGTTTTCTCATTCTCTTCTGCCTTTTCCTTAGAAATATGGGGGAAAAACAATTCACTTTCACATCCAAGATCAAAGAGATTTGTCTTCAAAAAAAAGTGAAAAGACCAACCTGGGAGATACATTTTTTTAAAGATTTTATTTCTTTTTAAAATTTTTAAAATTTTATTACGTTATGTTAGTCACCATACTGTACATCCTTAGTTTTTGATGTAGTGTTCCATGATTCATTGTTTGCGTATAACACCCAGTGCTCCATCTTTATCTGACAGAGAGAGAGAGAGAGAGCGAGCAGGGTAGGGGCAGAGGGAGAGGAAAAAGCAGGCTCCTGCTGAGCAGGAAGCCCGATGCAGGGCTCGATCCCAGGACCCTGAGATCATGACCTGAACCGAAGGCAGACGCTCAACTGACTGAGCCACCCAGGTGCCCTGGGTGGTACTTTTGATGACCCCCATGCCTAGGCCTTGAGTCCAGAGAAATGACAAGCACCTGATAGCTTGGTGACAATAAGAGTTAAATGTTTTTCCACACTCCACAAACAATGCTCAGGGACCCTGAAACATGGAAAGTATGCAGTAATAAATTCATATTTATGTTTTAGCAGGAAGAAAATCTCAGTCTTTATTTAGCTAATAATTATATCAACTAATTTTGGCAGCCTAAGGCTGTTTTTCTTCTCCCCAGACAAGGTCTTTCTTACAGTAAGATATAAATAATGACACAACATTTTTAGACCCAATAAACTCACACATACTGTAACTTTATAGTTGCTTTCCATCTGTGAGGACAGTACGTGCATCTGGATGAAGAAGAAAGAAAACCTGAATTCCTTCAACTCTAAACCTAGTCTTTTATTAAGAATAAAAAGGTGACTGGCATAATATAATAAAAAAAGATTATTATTAAAAAAATGAATAAAAAGGTGATTTGGGGCACTTGGCTGGCTCAGTCTGTAACGTATGCAACTCTTTTTTTTTTTTTTTTTTAAGATTTTATTTATTTATTTGAGAGAGACAACCAGAGAGAGAGGGAACACAGGCAGGGGGAGTGGGCAAGCAAGAAGCAGGCTCCCAGCGGAGGAGCCTGATGTGGGGCTTGACCACAGAATGCCGGGATCACGCCCTGAGCCAAAGGCAGAGGCTTAACGACTGCGCCACCCAGGCGCCCCACGTATGCAACTCTTGATCTCAGCGTCATGAGTTCAAGACCCACATGGGATGTGGAGATTACTTAAAAATAAAATCTTAAAAAAAAAGAATAAAAAGGTAAATTTTTTAGCCTAAATGTAGTCCATTTTACCCTGAAAATCTTAATGAAAATACATTTGGAACTGAGTTTGCGTTTTAACTGAAGAGACAAAAATGATCCCTTTAATAATAATATAAGGCAGGGGTATGAACAATAAAATTGGCTGTTCCTGTGCATTTCCATGGTTTGGAAAGCAGGAAACCTCGGGGATCAGGGGTTGGATAAAGTATAGGTAATGAGGGTCTCTCAATTGGCATGTATAGGGAGGTGCCTTGTGCTCTTTCCTTTGGGGTCCATGTTGAATTCCGTCATCTAGATCTGGTCAGATCCTGACAGTTTCTCTTCCACACGCCAAGCTCTGTGGCCTGAGCAGGCAGAAGTATTTGTTGCTTGAACCATGAATGATAAATGCCATTTGCAAACATTCCCACCTCCGTGTAAGTCTGACACACTGAACTCACACACTTTTAAATTCTTCAGAAACAAATTCTAATAAAGCAAAAAAACCAGAGCTACTGAGAAAAGTAGAGATGCTCGTTGCCAGGTTTTCTTTTCTATAAAGTACCGCAGTGATGGGCCACGTGGCAAGTATTGCCCTCCGGGCTAGGGTGTCATCCTGCAGACCCCTGCAAGGTGAGACAGGGTCTGAGGTATGAAAGGACCACCCTGAGTCATAAGGCCAGAGAGTGGACAGGTAGGAACGGAACTCCTCCCCAACCAATTCCTGGGGCTGCATACTCCACTGCTCCGGGGACACGATTTCCAGGCTCAGCTAGCTGGTTTCTAAGACCTGGAAGAGAAGCCAACATTAGCATCTGTCCTGAAGGCGGCCAACAGTTACAGGCCCCACCACTGGGCACTTCTCTTAGTGGCCAAAGTCAGGCCTTCCTGCTGCCCCAAAGACTTCCATACGAATGTTCATTTTCTTATTAGTGAAGTCACGGATCTCATAATATGTGGATTTATCTTTTGCCTGTCCTCAGTTGTGTTCTTCGTTTATGGCCTTTATTTTTCTGTTTTTCTTTGGTCTCCTTGTTGCTCTTGATGTCGTTCAGATTAATTCTCTGTGACAGGTCGTGAAAGCATTCTCCTGGCCTGTTGCTTGCATTCAACTCTGCCTATGCTATGTTTTACTCAAAACTCTCTTTTTTCAGGTAATGAGGTGGTCAATTTGCATTAGGTTACATGCTTTTGAATTTCCCTTTTCAGAGCCAAGGTTAAGGCCTTAAATTATTTTATTAAACAAAGCTGGAGGGACGCCTGCATGGCTCAGTAGGTTAAGCGTCCGAATCTTGGTTTTGGCTCAGGTCATGATCTTGGGGTCCTGGGATCAAAGCCCGTATTGGGCTCCCCTCTCAGTAGGGAGTCTGCTAGTCTCCCTCTCTCTCTGTTTCAATCCCTACTCACTTTCTTTCCC
>NW_024423897.1:58222851-58226591 GCF_017311325.1 Ursus maritimus
CTAAAATAAATAAATAAATCTTAAAAAAAATAAAGCTGGACTTTAAATTTTTTTATTATATTTTATTTTTTAAGATTTATTTATTTATTTCAGAGAGAAAGAGAGAGTGCGTGGAAGGGCGGAGGGGCAGGGGGAGAGAGAATCTCAAGCAGACTCCCTGCTGACCACAGAACCCGACTCAAGGCTCCATCTCATGACCCTGAGATCATGACCTGAGCTGAAACCAAGAGTCAGATGCTTAACCAACTGAGCCACCCAGGTGCCCCTGCATTCACCATGACTTTTAGGATTATCAAGTAAAACCACTGTTCATGTAACAGAGGTTAAAAATAGGCATAGAAACAGTACTTAACTCACAGACGTGAGACTAGATTCATAATTGTGGTTCCACTGAATCTCAAACAGTACGCACCTCGCACGTTAGTTTAAACACATCATGGAGAAGCAGAAGGGCCAAGAGAGAGAGAAATACAGAGAAGGACAAGTGAGGCGAAAGGGGGAACGATAAGCAGAGAATTTCCTGAAAACATCTGTTTGTGAGGTGCTATTCTTAAAAACGAGCTAGATGAAACATGCGCTGGCCTTTATCCTCACAGCACCCGCACGGGCTAACTAGCACAGGCAGCATTTCCATTGTATGGATGTATATACATTTTCAAAGAAGTTAACCAAGCAGCGTATGATCATAGTGGTATTAAAATGTAGGTCTTTGTTACCTCGGCATGGGTAGCAACCTTCTTCCAGCCAAAAAGGAGTTATTTCCATCTCCCAATGGTAGATTAACTGCCAGCTATCGATCAAGTTCACTGATTAAGTTGTATACAATGTTCCCCTTGGCAACCTGGAAACATCCATCCATCTATTCAATGGCTGTTTAATGAAACGTGTTAAAGGCCAGGTGCTGGGCTTGACACAAGGGACGTGGAGGCAAATGAGGCAGACACAGACTCTGCCTTCATGAATCTTACCAAGGGCAGGAACAAGAGTCGCAAAACAAGTGAGGGTTAGTGTAATGAATGAAGGTTTAATGATGCCACCAGCCCAATCTATGAAAGCAGGAAACACTTTCTGAGGAAGCACTATTTGAACAACCCTGTGAAGTAGGAGCTGATTATGTTAATGTTGTGGAGAAGGAAGGATGGGGAGAGAAGAAGAGATATATGGTGGACTCTAATATGTGCTCACCTAATTTGGGGGGTGATTATACACCTCTCTGTGGTGAAGTTAGGTATGCTCGTGAGTCAATGCAGCCAATGGAATGTGAATAGAAATGACACGAGTCACTCTGGGGCAAACCCTTCAGGAGCCAGTGTGAGGTCTGGCACACTCTCCTTTCCTTGCTCCTGTGATCATTCAAGCACATGCCAGGATGGAACGTGTCAGTGTGGGTACCTGAGATGCTGTGATAGGGATCCCCCTTGTTGACTGTGATGGGCCGACAGGGAATAAGTTGGAAGCAGCAAGAACAAATGTTGGGTTAGGAATGTTAGATAAGCTGTGGTTTGGTCCAAGGTAGAGGCAATGGGGATAAGAAAAGTGGGTATATTTGAGAAATATTGAGAATAAATAATCAGCAATATTTGTAAACTAAGCAACAATGAGGAACTAAAGGATTCAGCCTCCCTGTGAGGTTTAGGGAAAGATGATTCCATTTGGTCGCATTCAGATTGAGATGCTAATGAAGGACCCTGGTCGAGTCATTTCCATGTAGCTATGCACAGGCTGGAGCTCACAGAATGGGCTTCTCTGGAGACATGCCTTCGAGGGTCATCAGTGCATAGACGCTGATTGAAGCTACTGGAGTGGGTGAGCTCACTCAAGGAGAGCGTCGGCAACTGTTGAGAAAGGAGGAGATACTGGCCAAGAAGAATGGGAAGAGCTCAGACGGGAAAGGACACCAACGGGGGAGTTTTTAAGAGGAAGGAGAGGACAGAAGAATCAAACTTTTGGGAGTATTCAAGAAAACTAAGGGCTGAAACTGTCCATCAGAGCTTCTCACTTGGAGGCTCTTGGTCAGCTGATAGAAGTTTTGGTGGAGACATGGTGGGGAAATTCAGAATGTGGTGGATTTAAGAATGAGTAAAGGATGAACTAGAAAAGTTGCAGGGATACGTCTACTGAGGACAACCAGAAAACCTGAGCATAATCCAAAAAGTCTGCTGGAAGATACAAGCCAGACCTAATCAGGTAATATACTCAGAACTTAGATCTATGAGAAGAAAGTTCTGGGTTACAATTTCAGTTAATGGCATCTTCCCAATTCTGGAAAGTGTAGAGGAAAAAAAAAAAGCCAAAATTATGAGCCATCTTTCTGACAGCATCATAGGATTATGGATAAAACGGACCCCAGGTCTCACAGCTAGTGGAGAGAGGTCCTGCCAAGCTATCTGAGATTTCAGTTACGATGCTTGTGGGAGGCACCTCCTGGTAAAAGTGAGCTTTAAAAAAAGAAGTGAGTTAACCTTAGCAATTTCTTAGCAGAGCTTCAAATCATTCAGACCCTGGGACTGGATGAAGGTGAGCCAGCATCTAGTGCCAATACCTGTCAAAAGCAAAATTTAATTTAAAAATTAAATATTCCCTGGAGGGCAGAACCATTATTCTAAGCCTCAAGGATATTTGTACAACTCTTATACAATGTCTTGCACTCAATCAACAATGATCCACACACGATCAGACAAATAACATGAATTAAAAGGAAGAAAACAGGGGCGCCTGGGTGGCACAGCGGTTAAGCGCCTGCCTTCGGCTCAGGGCGTCATCCTGGCGTTATGGGATCGAGCCCCACATCAGGCTCCTCCGCTATGAGCCTGCTTCTTCCTCTCCCACTCCCCCTGCTTGTGTTCCCTCTCTCGCTGGCTGTCTCTATCTCTGTCGAATAAATAAATTTTTAAAAATCTTTAAAAGGAAGAAAACATATAAACAATAGAAACAGACCTGCATTTGCAAAGATGTAAAACACAAGAACAAGACCTAAAGAAAAGAACTGGAAACTCTAAAAGGAAAAAAATAAAAATCACAGGCACAAAAATTGAAATGACTATAGTTAAGAATGTTTTAGATGGATCAGCTGCAGATTAGACTCAGCTAATGGAAAATGACGGAGCTAAAAGATGACACAGAAATAAAATCCAGAATGAAGCACAGAATGCAAAAAGAATTTTTGAAAAGAGGAGAAGCAAAGTGAAAATATCTAACATGCTGTATAATTGCCCCAGAGAGAGAAGAGATTTAACATAAAGCAGAAAAAAATATTTGAGGAGAAAATGGATGACAATTTTCAAAAATTAATGGAAAATATGGAAATACAAATTGAAAAACACCCTGAGCTCCACGCCAGGCAAATAAAAAGAAAGCCACAAACTTCAAAGTAAAGTTGAAGAAAATCAAACACAAAAAGAAAATATTGAAATAGTCCAGAAAAAAGAGATCACCTTCAAAGGAGAATCAATAAGATTTGGAGCTCACTTCCTACCAGAAGAAAATGAGATGATATAATGTGAAAACAACAAAAAAAAGGGCAAACTAGAAGTCTATATCCAACAAATAAATCCCTTCCAGTTTGAAGTATACAGTTCAGACAACAACGGCAGCAAATTAAAGAAATAAATCATTAATAACAGACCTGCAAGACAGGGGATTTTTTAAAAATATTTTTTTATTATATTATGTTAGTCACCATACAGTACATCCCTGGTTTTTGATGTAAAGTTCCATGATTCATTATTTGCATATAACAC